>NC_142781.1:32464241-32646741 GCF_988280905.1 Pimephales promelas | reverse complement strand
AATCTCTTAAATGCTGTAAACTATGGTCTATATATATATAGTCTAGTTGTAGCCTATAGGCTTCATTAGCCTAATATGAAGGTAATAATTAACCATTTTGTAGCTATACAAACACTTAAATTACACTTTTATTTATTTTTATAATAAGAAGATTATATGAAATATAAACATTTAAATGGTGGCTGTCATAATAACTTGCCAGATTTATTCCAATATGCATTAAATATTGAAGAACACTAACGAGTGTGGACTAACGAGTTTATGTGGGTTTTCTGAGGTAAATATGACGATACATGACATTGATTACAAGCTGTTTAACTGACGTCTTTCCACGGTTGATTGAGCGAATCAATGTGACATGATAGGGATTTAGATAAGTTGTACTCGATCTTTTAACACACTTTCAGATGCTCGTTCATGTTTATTTCGCGCTGTGACCGGTATTATTAACCCGGAAGAGAGATCAGTGCTGCTGCTTCTCCAGAGCGATCTCACGCCACAGCGCCAAAACGGCAAAACGCAATTTATGTTTTTGAATTTCTAAAGAAAATGGACGTAATTTGAAAATTGACACTTTGTTTCATATCAATAGTAACAAAGGACAAAGATTATTGCGATTTGTTGGATGCGCGCAGCTGCGATACAATGTCTCATACATTCAAATGAAACAGGATGACTAATCGATTCTTGAGATTTAAGAATCGATATCGGTTTGTAAAAATGAGAATCGATTAATATCGAGAAATCGATATTTATTACCCAGCCCTAATATATATATATACTCATCCTTTATTGTCCTGTGTGATGCTGAACTATGTTTGATCATCTTACTGTAGAATTTAGATATTGTCTTTGTATCGATACGGGTAGTTCTTGGTCAAATATTCTGCAGAATAATCTGAGATTGAGAAACACCTTCAGGCTTTACAAACTCACACCACACTCTCTCTTATATGTTAACTACCTCTTATGCAATTTCCTAAATTAAATGTATTAAACACACACACACACACACTGATCCTACAACACCTGTGTAAATGCGAATGACATCACATCTCAGGTGTTTGATTTGACTTCTTCATTTCTCCTGTTTCTACATGTTTGTGTTTGTAACTGTGTGCGTGTGGAATATGATGCTGTCAGTCCGTCTCATTGTTACCGTTCCAGCATCAAAGGAGAAAACGGTATCATTGTGTGCCTGTTCTGGGGAATCGCTCCGCCAGGAACATGTTTGAATTCAAGGAAGCTTCTCGGATGTGTGGGAGGACGTACAGTTAGGACGTCACTCTCTTTTTGTCTTGAGATGAGTATCAGCTAATCTCATCTCCTCTTACACTCCTGGAGGGTGTGTGTGTCTGTGTGTTTGTTCAGATAAACAGTGTTATTGGGACAAAATGTCCCCACAAAAATGGAAAAATCTGAAATCCTTGTCCATTTTTTGGTCCCCAGCTGCTTATAAATCAGACTAAGTGATTTTTTGGGTGAAAATTGTGTGTGATGGGCAGGTTTAGGGGTCGGGTTAATGTAAAGAGAGAGAATATACAGTTTACAGTATAGAAACCATTGCGTCTATGGAAAGTCCCTGTGAAACATGAAAACCCAACGTGTGTGTGTGTGTGTACTTGTACAACAGGACCAGTTAGAGTTTTAGACCACCGGAGTGAGGACAAAGAGTGTAAATTGTGGACTGAAGGACTGAAAGTTACACGTGGATTCAGTTTCTGTATGCGCTCAACCAGAACTGCAGATCCAGACGAACCGTTAGATCCGAGCGACATCATCAGTGTGAGACAGGTGACGTGTCTCAGCGGCCCAATAAATTGTGTCCGAAACTTTAACTTTGACAACACTGTCTGGATGTGCCCTTCATAAATCAGATCTCTATCAGCGAGCAGGTCTCTGTTTACTAACACCACTCGTGACCTTTGACCTCTGACATTTGTTGAAGCCATTAGTCCTGAGGTGACGACGTGTCTCCGGTCGTCAGATCTTCAGTGAGTGATGGCTGTGTCAAGTCTTTGTGCTTTGTGTTAATGGAGTAGTGTAAATGGACCGTCGCTCTCTCTGTGTGTGTGTTCTGTGTCACTTCTGCTTCTATCATCCAGACAGGTATATGTATAAAAAAAAAATCAAATACAATATATATTATAATATAATATGTAATATTTTAAATGTATTTATTGTATTATTATACTGAATTATTGTATTATTATTGTATAACACTATATTCTTAAAAATAGTAATACATAATATAATACATTTAATAATACATTTAAAAAACAATGAATAAAATTAAAAATGAAATTGAGTGAATTTGTTAATTTAGAAAAAAAAAATATATATATATAGGGCTGTACAAAGATTAATTGCGATTAATCGCATCCAAAATAAAAGTGTGTGTTTACATAATATATGTGTGTGTGCTGTGTATAATTATTTTGTATATATAAATACACACACATGCATGTATATATTTAAGAATTATTTGCACGTAAATGCTGTAAATATAATATAATAATATATATATAAATACATAGTCTATATTATATAAATATAAATATTTTTTTGAATAACACATTTTCTTAAATATATACTTGCATGTGTTTGTATTTATTCAATTATACACAGCCCACACACATATATTATGTAAGCACAAACTTTTATTTTGGATGCAATTAATCATAATTAATCTTTGCACAACCCTAATATATATATATATATATATATATATATATATATATATATATTAAATGTATTTATTGGTTTTTTTAAATAGTATATTCTAATTCTAAAAATAGAAATTACATAATATATAATAATATACATTTAAAAAATAATGAGATATAATATAAAATAAGGTCTAAGGAATTTTTTATTCCAGTATTATTCATGTATTTGTTGTACTGAAAACACACCTATCCTCTGTTGTAGACACAATGCTTTAAAGCAAGTGTTATTTTAGTATTATTTAAAGTTTTTATTTTATATATTGAATTAGCTTTCATTTTTATATTTTCTGTTGTCATTTAAATTTGTGTAATTTATAGTAATTTTGTTGTGCTTTACATTTCTAAATAGTTTTAATTTAAGTAAGTTTTATTCATAGTTTTATTTCATTTAATCATTTTAGTGCTTCAACAGTTTTAGTTTCCAAGGCAACATTTCTAATTTTCCTTTAGTTTTTACATATTTATATTTTACTTTATTTCAGCTTTATTTTTAGTTTTAATTTTAGTTAACAACAGCATCACTGATTGCATAAACAGTCATGTTGTTTATCGCCCGCATTACATGATGGTTATGATATTTTGAGTGGCGTTATTGTTGTTAGCGTGTTCGCTAGTGCTCTGTCTGTCCGTCCGCTGACCATCTGAGTGATATTACAGTCTGGCCAGCTCTAATCTGATTGGCTGACTGTGGAAGTTCCTGAAATAAAAGCATTATTAGTCCAGCAGGAAATGAAGTCGTGTGAACAAGATCTTGCGAGTGCTCTGGAGGATTAAATAACCTGCAGATCAAATCTCTGAAACATTTAGACGCTTTAAACCAGAAGAAGAGCAGCACTGACAAATAATGACACACACAGAAACAGGGTTATTCTTTCAAGTGTTTTCACTGACAGATATAATTATAGGGCTTTTTTCGAGGCGTTTAAAGGCAAGTTTGTCTCATAAGAACACACTGAACACGGTGTGTGTGTGTATGTGTATGTGTGTGTGAGTTTTGCCCTCTGTCGTTCTGACCGGCGGCTGCAGTTTCATCTTCCCCACAGAATCGAGAGTTAAACACACAATAACGAGCGGACGACAAGCCCAAACATGAACACACACACGCTGTCTATCTCTCTCTCACACACACACACTCTCTATCTCTCTCATATACACACACAAAAACACACATACTCAAAAACGCTTCACTGTGTGGCTTTATTGTTGTGTATTGTTGTAGTGTGTGTGTGTGTGTGAGAAAGTAAATGCATTCATATGTTTTTTTTATTTATCCAGAGCTGTGACGCTACGTTCCGGAGTATGTTTGTTCATTAAAGTAAATTAAAATATATATCTTTATTAAAAAATCTCATTTATGTCAAGGGTTCTTCTACACCATCATTTCCCTATGGTTTCTGGGATAAGTTATGGCTAGGGGTAGGACCATGTTTTTGGACAGGAATGTTGATCCAGGAACATGTCTTATTTTGCATAATCACGGTGACCGTGTGGCTTTATCTGTAAACAGTGAGTGTGGTATGTGCTTGTATTGAGATCTGCTGTGGTTCCAGACTGCTCGTCTGATGTGGCTCTGGCGGTGATGACATCACGTTGCCAGGGGAAACGCTCCTGTGTGGTCCGCGCCTCTACACAAGAGTTTGGAGACCCCTGTTACCGTGGCACCCGCAAATACCTCAGCGTGATACACACCTGTGGTGAGTTACACACTCGACACACACACAGTGCATCGTCACACACCTGTTTTCCCATTATTAACTAGATTACATTGATAAATGGCTCACTCTGTGTTATTCGTAGCAAACCGTGTCTGTGCTGTCGTGATTAAAAAGTTATTAGTGATGAAGACATTTTGGATAATTTAATTAACGATTGTGCATTAGAACAAAACTTACAATAATGCTTGTCATGTTGCTTTTATTAATGATTTTTATTTAATTTTTTTTGGCTAAAATAATAGAAAACAATGAAGGTATTGTTTACTTGTATCTTAGAAATAAATACTTCTTTTAAATAAGTAATTTAAAATATTTTTTTAAATACTTAAATAAGTATTTTTAACTAGAAAAAAATATTTAAGATTATAACATAAATCTTGTTATATAAATATTATATTCTTGTTATATAAAGATTATAACATAAAACTTTGTGTGTGTTGCTTTTAATTATTTATTTTATGGCTAAATAACAGAAAACACTGAAAGTATTGTTGATTATAAATATTAATTGTTTTAAATGTAATATAAATTCTATAATATATTTGATATAAATAGTAATTAAAATAAATAGTATTATTAATAGTATTTAATAATTAATTAATAAATAATTAATTTAATAACTAATTAATAAATTGTATTTATTTACTTTTTTATTAAAAAAATTTATTTTATTTTTTTATTCAGTTTTTATTCAATATTCAATTGTCTGGTGTCATATTGTCTTAATCTGTCTTCTTTCAAATTTCCAGAAAATTATACAAGGAAGGAACAATAATTTTTTATAGTCTACCCATTATTATTAAAATGTCATTCATTCCCATTCTGATTTTAAATCCATTGAAACATATAAAGGAATAGTAAAATGTTGTTGAATATCATTGTAAATTTATTTCATATCACATTTTCTCAGCTTGTTTATATATTGTAGTAACAAATATATATATATATATATATATATATATATATATATATATATAGCCTGTTCATTGGTACTTGAATATGATTTAATATCATTACAGTAAAGTACAATCAGTTTCTCTTGTGCAGATAAGATATTGTGTTTGAACACTAGAGGGCAGTAATCACTCACTGTGTGTGTGTGACTGGAGATCATGTCTGGAGCACAAATATTGTAGGACAAGTTACATGTCGAATGTATGTCTTAGAGTTAGCGCTTTGAACAGTGTTAGTACTGTCCGTTGTCTTGTGTTTGTTGCTGTAGTATTGTGTGTGATGATAGTTCTGCAGGATTTCAGGATTTCTTTATGACTGTAATCCGGTTCCTGTCAGTCCAAAACAAACATCCAGACCAGACATCAGAACGATGGATCTGTCTGTCCAAATACTTGTCACAGACTTTGAAGAGTCGTGTTTCTGTACTTTCAACAAATTGTTATTATTGCAATCATAGTTATCGTGTTTGGGAAGCGTGTGGTTTGGTTGTGAAAATAGACAGAGGAAAGTGTGTTTGTTTAAGAGCCGATATCAGCTGTGAGGTTTTCTGGGACAGTGTGTGTTGCTCTGCTATGATTCGAGATGTAAAACCAATCTCTTATGTTTGTGTGTGATGATCTAATGATGTCCATCAAACAATAAGATACAAACAAGTTTCTCAGCGTGTGTGTGTGTGTGTGTGTGTGTGTGTGTGTGTGTGTGTCAGATCAGATGAATGCAGTTTTGTGGGTAGTTAAATGTAAGTCAGACTGACCAAAACTTTCCTTGTTCTCAAACAATCTATTTCCTCTCCCCAGAAATCCATCTAATAATTAGGGTGACGGTGGTTTTTATCAAAATATTAATTTTCCATATTTTATCATTCTTATTCTTACCTATTCTCATCCTACAAATTATATTTAAACTTTTTTTGGAGGTTATTATGTTAGTTTTTTATACAATTATTATACAATTATTTATTCATAAATATTATTTATATTATAATATAGACACATTTATTTGTTAAATTATTACAAAATATTTTATAATATTGAAATTAAATAAATATAAAATATTTGTATTTTATTTTAGTATCATTTTTATTTATTAAAATATGATTTATATATTTTAAATACAAAAATATCTAATTATTTTATAATGTTTAATATGTACGGTTTATGGTCACACTTCCTATTGTCACTAGAATTAACTTTTAACCACAACTTTTTCCTCGATAAACTCCTAATTACTGCTTATTAATAGTTGGTAAGGTAGTTGTTATGTTTAGGTATTAAGTAGAATAAGAAATCTCTCAAAAAAAGAGGCATAAATATGTGCAGTACTAATAAACAGCCAGTATCCCGGTGAGAATTGGACCTAGAATTGAACTAGTGTAAGACTTGTAGGGTAATCTGACTCTGATTAGCATTTATTTATTTTTTTCAGAAATGATTTTGATGAAATGTAGATGGATTTGAGGTTATGAGGTTCATATTCACGGCTCCATCAGTGTGACTGATAAATAACCGTGACTAATGCTTTCAAAACCACTGACAACATTCAGCTCTGGAGAAATGGACAGAAATGAGTGTGATCATGTGACCCAGCGAGAGAGAGTGTTTTGGTTTTCTATCACAGCATACCATTGCCCTTAAAAGGCAGTGAATTTGATTGGCTGAATGACCCGACATGCGATGCCAGCCCTGTTTGCACATGCTCAGTTCAGTTTCTGTGTGATAGTTTGAAGCTACTCGACACTTGGCGGGACTGAAGTGATTTATTCACTGTTTTAAAGAGAGTTGGGCATGCAGTGTGAGCGCAGCATGTTCACACATGTGAAGGGCCGATCATTCCGTGGGTCAGTAGGGGTGTGGTTGAGGTCAGAGGTCAACTACATAGCAGCAGATCAGCCAATAGGAGGCCGGCACTGACCGTGTCAAACACCACACAGGAGGATTGTGGGAATGTTTCTCTCTCTCTCATCTGGTGGTCTTTGGCCTGCTGGTGTTTTTCTTGGCTCTGAATTTTTCATGATGTCATCGATTCGCTTCAACACCGGCCGCGAAGAAAGTTTGGGGAATTCATCGGTTGCTTTTCGTTTGCTTTGCCAATATTAATATTTCTAGTCTTTGTATGATAAACGGACTGAAATTTAAGTTGTTATTCACTGACAATCTTCGCCTCAGGTGAGCGGTTAAACACTGGATTTATGAATCAACTGAATCACTAAAAAGATTCAACTCAAAAGAATCACTTCTCAAATGTTTAGTATTATTTACACACTGTTATTGTCTTTCTTTTCATTATTCGAGTGTGTGGGCTGCTTTTTGTGTTTTTGTCTATTTGGAGATTTATTTAAATAAATAAATACAATTATTTAGCTTCAGTGTTAATTAAGAATAACAACACTGTTTTCTCATGAAGTCTCCAAAGAGAGTTAGAGCCGATGTTAAGATTTCCAAAACCTAAATTTCAGTCTGTTTCTCACACAAAACTATCAAATGATGTGAAATATAGTGCATGAATTGTATCGACAACTGATAGTTTTTAAAATTTCAGTCACAATTAATCAAATGTCCTCATGTTTTGTCCAAATGGTGAAAAAGAAAGTCATGAGGAAGAGTGAATGATGATAGGATGTTCATTTTTATGTGGACTATCCCTTTAACTTTATATTGACTTTAATCCAAAAAGGAAACACAGCCAAAGTAAAGACCGAGAGAGAGAGA
Organism: Pimephales promelas; assembly: GCF_988280905.1. Classification (NCBI taxonomy): domain Eukaryota; kingdom Metazoa; phylum Chordata; class Actinopteri; order Cypriniformes; family Leuciscidae; genus Pimephales; species Pimephales promelas. The sequence continues at coordinate 32,638,635 of NC_142781.1, read as the reverse complement.
GAGAGAGAGAGAGAATGTGTGTGTGTGTGTGTGTGATAGAGAGGGAGAGAGAGAGGTACCGAGTGGGTGTGTGTGTGTGAGAGAGAGAGAGAGAACGAGTGTGTTTGAGAAAGAGTGTGAGAGAACGAGAGAGAGAGAGAGAGAGAGAGATCAAAGTTCCAAAGCCACAATGTCCACTGAATGAATCTCTAATGTCACTTCCTGTTTCTTTTTGTCTGGTTTTGTCTTACACACACACACACGCACACACACACACACACACGCACACACACACTGACTCAAAGCTACACGCCCCTCCAGAGTAACTCCTGCCCCTCTCTGTCGTCTCGCTGGTAGGCTGAACGTGCGTGTGTGTGTGTGTGTGTGTGTGTCAGTGCGGCTCTCTCAGCGGAGGGAAAAGCCGTGAATCAGGAGAACGGCGCGAGAAAGAAAGAAAGGCAGGAGGTCATATAAGATTGTTGAGGAGATCTCATGTGTGATTAGTCGTGGAGTTTTGGTTTACGCTTCATCCGTCTGTGTGTGTGACGGCGAACACACACGTGTGCACAGGTAGACGCTGACCGGAGGAGTGTGAGGAACAGATTTTCTGCAGCATGTGTTTGTAAGTGTGTTTCTGATTTCATACCCTGTTGTGAGATTTTTGACGTTTTTCTCAATGAAGTGACTGCGAGAGTTTGAGTGTGTGTGTGTGTGTGTGTGTGTGATGTGTTTGTCTACTGCGACAAGCATCACTAGTAGTATTACTCATAGGAGTTAGTGATTTAAACAAAGCTCAGAAAATGAACCGTTGTGTTTCGGTGCCAGACTCATCCCACACATTTCTACCACAGACTTAAATAACGAGTGTGGACTCCTTTATGTAAACAACCACCTAGCAACCATCTAGAATACCCTAGCAACCACATAGCAACACAAACATGTTTACTTGGCTAACTTATGACATAACATAGACTTGTATTGTTTCATAAAGCTAATTATATGATTACAGGATTACCCAAACCCTTACTGGAATCTTAAAATAATATCTTTCTGCAGTTTGTATTGTGTGTAAATATATATATATATAGACTTCTGTGAAAATGTTTAGGGTCAGTAAAACAACAACAAATAGTGCTTTTATTCAGCAAGGATGCATTAAATTATATTTTTTCAAATAAATTCCTTGGTGAGTATAAACTACTTTTAATAGCATTAAATCATTTTCCCAACCTCAAACTTTTGAGCAATAGTGTATATTTACAATATTTATATATAAAATACAGTATTTTTTTAAAGATTGCTTTTATTTATGAACTTCCACAAAGGAGGGTTTTAGCTCACTTCTAGAAACAATTTTGCTTTCAAGTATAACACACACACACATTCACTCACATAAACTCTATCACTCACACACACACACACACACTCTCAATCACATACACAGACACATATTCACACACAAAAAAACCTCACTTACACACTCTCTCTCACACACACACACACACACACACACATAATCATCAGTTACAATGTAATGACAAAGATTTATGTGCAAGTTATGTTATGTCATATGCTCTCTCTCTCTCTCTCTCTCTCTCTCTCTCTCTCTCTCTCTCTCTCTCTCTCTCTCTCTCTCTCTCTCTCTCTCTCTCTCTTTCTGTGTTAACTCTTTGAGTCCAGAAGGAATGACTGGTTGGGCAGATGTAGGTAGTTGTACAGATGTTTTATTCATGTTCACTCCATCATTGAGTGTTCATGGATCTCCTGAATGGCCACTTCTGATTGCCTGGGTTCATATATTTCCCATGAGTCAAAGTGCACAGGTTTATATCAGTCCACCAGGAAACAAATTTGCATTTACAGCCTTTACAATGAGTTCTCCTGAGGAACGGCATTTGCTGGATTTGACGATGTATGTGGCTCATGGCATGAACCTTGTTTCATTCAGAAAAATGAATGATTTCTGAAGGATCATGTGACACTGAAGACTGAAGTAATGATACTGACAATTCAGCTTTGATCAAATTAAAAATATATTTAAAAAGATTTTAAATCAAATAAATGCAGTCTTCTTTCAAAAACAGAACCGCTACAGAACTTTAAATGGCCTCCATGTCCATTAATATCCACCGCATGTGTGTGTGTGTGTGTACAGACTTTCATCCCCATTTAAAGACACCGAGAGAATATTTGCAGCACATGTGGATTTATGGGCCAGACTCGTGCCTATTAACACTAATTTGTCTGGACAGAGTTTTGGCACACACGTTTTCACCAAACAGAGCAATTGAATTCACAGCTTAGTTTTAATCGTGCGAGATGCGAGCGCAGCGTGCGCTTATTAAAGCTGCTCACTGTAAACACACGCTTCGAGTTTGAGTTTCCCTCGCAGATATGAGCCGCCACACATCAATCTGCTTTCATAAAATTCAATGCTATGTGTGTAATCTTTATAAGGGCCTGTGACACAGTCAATACACACAACGGTTGTTCTGCAGTTCACAATATATTCATAAACCAGACCAAGCTAGTTTAGACTTGTTCAAGTCTGGTTATTTTTAAACCACTAAAGCAAGTGCTTGTGTAAAAATGGTTAAAAAAAAAATAAAAGAAAATAAATAAATAAAATTAAAAAAAAATATATATATATATAACATTTATGTATAATATTTAGATCTTTAAAGTGCTGGAAAAGTGTGAAGCCCTTAAAAGTGCTTGAATTTCACTCTCAAAAGGTTTTACAAACCCTGAAATGAATAATGTAAAAACATTGGACTATTTCTGCCACAATACCATGGTTACGGTTAGTGTTACTACTGTAGCTCTCAAACCGTTTTCACTTTATAGCCCTTAATCCTGTAATTGTGGACAAATGTGGGCACAGAGGACTCGGGTGTGACCCTATCACTGTCTTCGATAAAGTTTTTTCTATCCATTTATGGTGTTTTTTTTATTTTGGGGGTATTTTTGAATTTATTTACTTCAAAAAGTACCATATTTTCTATGTAAATGAATTACTATGTAGTTTAATTTTTTTTTAACTACAACAAAATATCATTCCAATAAGTTCTTAGAGCTAAAACCTAAAGATGAAGTGACTTTGCTGTCACCTGGTGTCTTATTTTGGCTTATTTTAGAGTGCTCTAAATTACAGTTTTTCCCATTCGTTTCTATGGGTGCTCATTTTTGACCCAAACACAAGATTAAGGAGGGGTTTTTTTTACCCACTGTGTGTTCAGGAGGGAAACTTAGGAAAAGTATCCAAGTCTTGTACCGCTCATCAAGGGAAGTATTTTTTTTAAATAAATCAAAACTATTTTGCCCACATTTGTCTAGAATATGGTTTTAGGGTTAAATCCATTGTGAATGTAGTTGATTTGTGGACTGAAAAGCCTTTTATAACTTCTTTGTTCATGGCTCAATGTTTCTCCTGGTTTCCACATCAACGCTGTTTTACAACAATATAATGTGGTTTATAATAGAATTATGAGTGGAAATCAAAATTTATTGGATTACAAAATACACTTAAGTTGTAAATTAAGAATTTTTTGGTTGCACTTTTGTCAGGTAAATAAAGGTTATTTAACTTGATTTGATTGCATTGTTCAAAATGTCCCAATTTGGGGTTCAGTAAATTACACACACTCACCACATATCAAATGTTCTTACTAATTACATACATTTTTTTAAATAAACACATCCACTGTAAAATTAGCATTTTCCATGTGGGTGTGTGTGATTTACTAAGTATCATCCACTTATGTGAATATATGAATTATAATATGAATTATTTCATCCCCGCTCTATAATACTGTGATGTAAAACCAGCCGATCAGGTTGTTGCTCGCTGTTTTTGGAGATCTCTTGTGATTTTTGTGTGTAATATGCGTGATTTGAGTCTGAAACTTCATGAACACAGTAAAGCAGAACTGAACTCTGAGTCTCCACAGGAACATCAGCCGTTCTGGACTGATTCTTTCAGGCTTTCCTCCAGAACTTTGTCTGAGTTGCTGCAGTTAATGTGTGACTTTGAGCGTGTGTGTGTGTGTGTGTGTGCGCGTTTGGTTATTGTGGGTTTGTCTGCCGTGTCAGCACAAACACAGAGTCAGCGCTGCGTGTGTGTGTTCTTTATCAGTGCCAATTCAGTTCAGTAACAATGCAGTAACGTGACTGTGTTTGTCCAGGTGGATCTACAGAGAGAAAACACTATCCATCTCTCTCTCTCTCTTACTTTCTCTTTCTCTCTCTTTCTCACTCTTTCTCTTTCTCACTCTTTCTCTCTACACATAGTGTGTAGAAAAAGATTCTTTGGATGTTTCACTGATCTGCCATTTATTAGTGTGTGTGTGTGTGTTTCTTCATCTCTGGGCACTTTTGGCCCAGCGCACTTGTAGACATTAAACTCTTTTAAGGACACTTTTAGACGTTGTATATTAAATATGTCTACTAGAGCCCGACCGATACTGATACAAATATTTGTTGGTTTTAAAATCCAATATTCCGATATATCGGCCGATATTATTATTATTATTATTTCAGAAACGCGCAACAAAATATTAACAGATTTCCCTAACATTAGTTATTTGTAGTTATTTATGAGTTTTAGCTAAAATAATATGATAATGCATTTTAAAAAGAAACTTGTTTCTATTGTCACAACAGAACAGAGGAACATCAAAATATTTTAAAGTTCTGATAAATTAAATAATAATTAGTCCCTACATTGCCTTATAGTTATAAGCGACCTTATAGTTATGTCAGCTTGCTTATCCCTTTAGCTGCACTTTTTGACAACACTCATGACATGGTTGAAGCGTGATTCGTCAGTATTTATTTTATTTTTGAAATATTCATTTATCGGCTATTATAACTGCCGATACCGATATTTTAGAAAATGCCTAATATCAGCCGATAACATCGGCGTGCCGATATATCGGTCTGGCTGTAGTGTCTACTAACTTAATCCAATAGTCTTTATATGTGTGTGTCACAGGCCATTTTCTGACATTTAATGTAATTTCCAACGCATCTCAATTAATAACATTTTGCGGTGGAAATTACATTTTAAACATTTTTGTAATAAAATGCTGACCCCTTTGTCGTGCCAAGGCTAGCAATATACGAATCATACTTAAATATTCATAATCAAGTGGAAATACACACAATTCTTTGTTTTATTCTCAAATTACATGATATCTCGTATTTGATCTCAAGCTTCTCACTGAGATTATATGGGTTTGTTCATTTTCCTTGTTTAGATTTTCCAAGCTTTAAAAATTAGGGATGGGCAACGATTAATCGCGATTAATCGCATCCAAAATAAAAGTTTGTGTTTGCATAATATATGTGTGTGTAGTGTGTATAATTAATTTGTATATATAAATACCCACACATGCATGTATATATTTAAGAAAAATGTGTTATTAATATATCAAATATTTATATTTATATATAATATTAATTGTGAATAAATATATATAAAATATATACATGCACATATTTCTTAAATATATACATGCATGTGTGGGTATTTATATATACAAATTAATTAAACGCACTACACACACATATATTATGTAAACACAAACTTTCATTTTGGATGCGATTAATCGCGATTAATCGTTGCCAATCCCTTATTTCCATATTTTAAAGTTGGTCTGCGACAAGACAAGCTTTGAAAATCCAAACAGGGAGTAAAATGAGCCAAAATCATTTCACTGAGACATGATTTTATGATGATTACATAAAATGGCTAGTAATATGAGATGTGTTGATTTTATACACGAAAAACATGAAAAATAGCACGGATCGTTGATAAAGGCCAAATTTTGTAAATAGGATAGTTTTAATCTGTCATTCAAATAACAAGAAAATCAAAAAGTGCCTGAAGAAACTTACATGCGTGTATACGTGTTTGCTTTGGGAACAAGTTTGTTGACCACTTTGACGTCTACCACTGACGTCAACATCTTAATGTCCTAAAATCTGTGTGTGTGTGTCCTCAAACATTGTTTTCCACAATTGTCTCATACGGAACTACTTTAAATCCATTGTGAATTGTTTTCCACAATTGTCTCATACGGAATAGAGAACAAGTTCTGTGAGAGGGATCAGGCTGGAATTTTGGCAATTCCCAGAATGCATTCCTGCTCGACGGCGTACTGGTAAAGCAAACTGTGTGTCAGTACAGTGAAACCCGAGTCTGAACACGTAACATTAGTCCCTGGTTATTTTAAAGACTCATAAAACCTGCTGTGTGTTTTTACCTTTTCCACTGAGGCATCATTGAGAAGTGTGTCTCTCGTGTGCTTTGATGTTAAACAATAATGTCCAGTAACTATTGGAGGACAGAACACACATTTACATGCAGCCTTCCCTCCATCATATGGTCTCTCTCTGTCTATTGCATCTGAAAGACTTGGAAAGAGCTGAGAGTTTTCATGTGAGCATCTAATATTAGCTCTGCAATGATAACAGCTGTCTCTTTTCTTCTTTATATACACACACACGGCACACAAAGGTTTTCAATGCTCTCTGGACACTGAGAAGGGAGTATCTGTGGAAGTCCACTTGACATCATTGAAACACAAAACCCTAAATTTAATAGTAAATTGTTGTGTTATGATGTTTAATGTGGAAAAAATGGCATTTTTAATGTCTTTTAAACTGATAATTGTATTGTAACAGTCATGTTGATGTACCTGAGCAACTGCTTAATAACTCCTGAAATGAATCAAACTCAATAAGAAAGCCTTTTCACCATGTTTGTTCCAGTGAAGTGATGAATTGATGTACATTATATATACAAAGGTCTGTCATGAAACTCTAGATGGCGCAGGCTGATACTGTAGGCCCTTAAAGGGACAGTTCACCCAAAAACAGCTGATGGACACCATTGACTTAATAATAGTGTTGATTTTTCATACTATGGAAGTGAACGGGGTCCATCAGCTGTTTGGTTACCCATGTTCTTCAAAGTATCTTCTTATGTGTTCAGCAGAAGAAAGAAATGTATCTTAAATCTCCTTACAATCACATCATTCTCATTAGGGCACATCTGATTATATACTTTCAGAAACCCTCCACCTTCCCCAGCTCCACCTGTATAGATCTGCTACTGGTAGTTTGCTGTATTGTACAGTTGCAGCATGTCTAACTTGCTCATAGCAGTGTGTCGTGTGTGTCCCATAGCATCTGATCTATTCTGCCAAGATCAAACATATCAACATTGTCATTATAAAAATGTAATTCTGCTATGAGTGTTCATTGTTTTTGTAATACCATTTTTACACACTTCAGAATGGACACTTTTCAGCTTTAAGGAGAGGATCAGGAATTTCCGTCCTACACAGGGAGTTTGATATTGTACAAGAGCATAAACATCACAATTAACGATTACGCTGACTGAGACTAAACACTGTTACACAACAACAAACACAACACTGCCCAATATCCCCTCCTACACCTGCTCTAATGAAAGACCGTGAAGCAAACAGTGTTTCTCTCAACACTAACACACACACGTTACATCATCATTCGCTCAACAACGCCTGCCATGGAAATGCCACTGGGTTTTAAAGGTCAATGAGTGAGTGAGTGAGTGAGTGAGTGAGTGAGTGAGTAAGTCACTATTGCTATATCTCAGTGAGTGTGTGACTGAGAGCGTAAGTGAGTCCCTATTGCTATATCTCAGTGAGAGCGTGACTGAGTGAGTCACTATTGCTATATCTGAGTGAGTGAGTGAGTGAGGGATTGAGCGAATAAGTCACTATTGCTATATCTCAGTGAGTGAGTGAGAGAGTGAGTGACTGAGTGAGTGATTGAGTGAGTGAGTGAGTGAGACAGCGAGCGAGTGAGTGAGTGAGTGAGCGAGTGAGTCACTATTGCTATATCTCAGTGAGTGAGTGAGAGAGTGAGTGAGTGATTGAGTGAGTGAGTGAGTGAGACAGCGAGTGAGTGAGTGAGACAGCGAGTGAGTGAGTGAGTGAGTGAGTGAGTGAGTGAGTGAGCGAGTGAGTCACTATTGCTATATCTCAGTGAGTGAGTGAGTGAGTGAGACAGTGAGTGAGTGAGTGATTGAGTGAGTGAGTGAGTGAGACAGCGAGTGAGTGAGTGAGTGATTGAGCGAGTAAGTCACTATTGCTACATCTCAGTGAGTGAGTGAGTGAGTGAGACCGTGAGTGAGTGAGGGAGTGAGACAGTGAGTGAGTAAGACAGTGAGTGAGACAGCGAGCGAGTGAGTGAGTGAGTCACTATTGCTCTATCTCAGTGAGAGCGTGAGTGAGTCACTATTGCTATATCTGAGTGAGTGAGACAGCGAGCGAGTGAGTGATTGAGTGAGACGGTGAGTAGTGTTAATTTTACCAGCCATTTTTAAATTTAGTTTCAGTTTTAGTCCAGTTTCAGCATCGCTTGTTAGTTTTTATCACATTTAGTCGACATCATCCCATTTTTATTTAGTCTAGTTTTAGTCGACTATAAGTCGAGCATTTTAGTCTTTATTTTAGTCCAAGAAAACATAATTTTATTCGTTTAGTTTTAGTCAAAAAAAAAACTGTCAACATTTTAGTCTAGTTTTAGTCAGGACATCATTTTAACCTTTTACTTTTTTGTCAGCATATATTTAACATTTCCTAAAATTATTTCACATTTCAACATTTTCTCTCATCTTTTTGATAAAAAAACACAATTTTAAGGAACACATGCAGACATGGAAGATGTTCTGACAATATTTGCATATTTATTTTGAACATTGTTAAGGTTCAAAGACACAAACACAAATGCTTGCATTAAAACAAATAAAATACACCTGACAAAGTAAACAAATAAATAAAATAAAGTGTATTATGAACTTAACACAAGTGCTGGCTGTTTAAAGCTAGTTCACATAGAATAATAAAATAAATAGATTTGAGGTCAATGTTGTGAAAAAAAAAAAAAAAACTCCAACTGATACAACAAAAGTGCTTTCCTGCCAGCTAGTTCACATAGCTAGGTACAGTATTTAAGGTGAAACAAGGCATAGATTGCTAGAACGTATGAAATCTTTTTAACTAATCTTTTTAAAGCGTCTGTCTGCTTTAATCAAATGTAACTGAAACTATAGTTGCCCGGCCAGTATAACATATCTAAGTTAGCATAAATTTAACTTCACATACAATTCTATCAACAAGTGGCTACGGTCGCTACGTGCTAAGAAGCTAACGCAACATAGCCAGCCTGGATACTAAATGCTATGAAAGTTAGCCATCATTAGTTAGTTTATCATTGTAACAAAATGTGTCCATATATCACGTCTCTTCTTTCTCCCGAGCCCCGTGCAAAGCATGTTTTACTTTTAACCTGTCGCCTCCGCCTCACCGTGAATCCAGCTCCTGTCTGCTCCGTGTTGTGTAGGCTACTCTGACTGTGCCCGCCCGCTCCAGGTTTGAAAGTGGGTGTGTGGCGGAAGAGCTGACGAGGAGGAGGCGGATGAGGAGACAGGATTTGACAAAACCATATCATATAATAATATGTAATTTTCGTCTCGTCTTTGTTCGTGAACTAAAATGTCCATAGATTTTAGCCCAGTCTTTATTTACCGAACTGCATTTTCGTCTCGTCTTTATTAGTCTACGAAAATTATTTCTGATTTAGTCCCAGTTATTGTTTATTAGTGGGGATTTTAGTCTCGTCTCGTCTAGTTTTCGTTCGGTGAAAAATGTGCGTTGACGAAAATATTTTCGTTTAGTTTTCGTTAACGAAATTAACACTAACGGTGAGTGAGTGAGACAGCGAGCGAGTGAGTAAATGTGAGTGAATGAGTGAGTGAGTGAGAGCATGAGTGAGTCACTATTGCTATTTCTCAGTGAGTGAGTGAGACAGCGAGTGAGTGAGTGACTGAGTGAGTGATTGAGCGAGTGAGTCGCTATTGCTATATCTCAGTGAGTGAGTGAGTGAGTGATTGAGCGAGTGAGTGAGGGAGTGAGACAGTGAGTGAGTAAGACAGTGAGTGAGACAGCAAGCGAGTGAGTGAGTGAGACAGCGAGCGAGCGAGTGAGTGAGTGAGTGAGTGAGTCGCTATTGCTATATCTGAGTGAGTAAGTGAGACAGCGAGCAAGCAAGTGAGTGAGTGAGTGAGTGAGACAGTGAGCGAGCGAGTGAGTGAGACGGTGAGTGAGTGAGACAGTGAGTGAGTGAGAGCATGAGTGAGTGAGTCACTATTGCTATTTCTCAATGAGTGAGAAAGTGAGTGAGTGAGTGTATGTGTGAGCGACCGAGCGAGCGAGCAGTTCAGGTGTTCCCTGCGTTGTCAGGACCAAACGAGAATAGTAACATCAGAAAATGTTGATCTTGTGTCGATATTTTTTGGTCCCAATGAGAAAAAACAGCTTATAAATCATACTTTTCACTCACATGCATCTAAGCTGCGTTTTTATATTTTGTGAAGAAATGTTCCATGTGCAGAATCATTTTTCCATGATTAGTGTTTGTACATGAAAAACATGTTTCTCTGCCATTGCTGGGATGTTCTGGATGGAAACAAGGAAAAACAAATAAGACACACACACAATCTCTCTATTCTTTTTGTGCTTTGTTTTCACAATGATACTGAATCTCAATAGCACTTTCTGTGGTTTCGGGATGTGTGTGTTGTATGCGGTTTGGCTGGTGTTCTGTTCATTGATGTCTTACACACAGACAGATTGCTGTAGTTATTAGTAGATCTCTATTTGAGCAGCAAGGACTCCAGCTGTCCCAGAATGCCACACTTCATTGAGTTAAGTGTCTCTGTTTCCTGCACAAATCAACATACGGCACATAATAGAGTTGTACTATGCCAGAGAAAACACACACACACACACACACATTTTGAGGTCTGGAATGGTTTAGTTTGACACTGATGACAGGAATATTTCCATGTTGATTTGTTCCCTGTTCTCCGTTCTCTCTTTTTCCCCTATGTATTTAAACAAAAAGTGTGTGATTTCTGTGCCACTCGTCTTTAAACAGAATTGCAAAAACAGTGACTCCCCTTGTCTCCCATTGGTTGGTTAAACCATTAGCCCCGCCCCAAACTCACGCCATTAGTTGAGTCAGTGTTGTTGCATTGTAAAAAAAAATTTTTTCATGATTTATCACAACTTTTTACCTTTTGTCAAATCAACTTAGATAAATAATGTGCTTCAGATAACATTATATTATGAATTTGTATTTATTAAACCAATCTCCTGCATTGTATTAACTCAAATTTGTAATTTCAATGAACTCAAAGTTTTAAGGCTTACTTTTTTAACCCCTTAACTGTCACCGTTCCGGTACCGGGACGCCTAACTTTACTTCACTATATTTCTATTAAATCCTAATCTAATTATGACAAATTGTATATTGTTGGAAAGGTCTAAGACTTTTAAATAGATATTCTACCCCTGTTTTGTGTTAAAAATTATGTAGGAAGAGTAATTGATGAATTTATGACAAGAGTGCACCTCAAAAAATCTGCATCATAACAGGAGTTTTGACCTTTGTCACAAAAAGTTGATGAACCCAATTTTAATCATTGAAACTTCTGTTTTTATGCTAAAAGTTCATAATAAACATATAATCTAGTATTTTTCAAGAAAAAATAAAAAAATTACAGTACAATATTATCCTCTAAAAATGATAATATTTATATTTATTATCCTCTAAAATATAATATTATTTTTTATCGCCTTTTTTATTATATCACATATTTTAGTAGTTATCATAAATTAGGTATCATTTGAAAGCTTATAAACTCAGAATTCTTCGTTTGAAAACTGTTTTATAATTGAAAGTTGCGTTACCATAGAAACGGTACTTATTTTATCAGGCTCCTCCCCTTTTGGGCATCATTATATTTCATAATTTATGATCAAAACCTTTTCTAATCTTGACAAAACTGATATTGTCAGAAAGGATAGAGTCTCAAGGTTCCAAATTGTGTGACAAAATTGATATTTTGACAGAAATTTATTAATTTGTTAAGGCAGAATGTATACAACTAAATTCAATGGAATTCAATGGCACCCGGTGGCTATTTTTGGTACTACGCCTAAACAAAATCTCATGGGAACTTCAATTTTTGTGATATCAACTTCAAATTTGGAACATAACTTGATAAGATGTATGGCCTTTATTTTATAGAAATTTTAGAGTAAAAAATATTTTATAAAATATATATTTTATATAAAATAAAAAAATATATAGTACAGTATATTTAATTTACTGTAAATTTAAACTTCCATAACTTTTTCATACTTTCATTTTTGAAGTGTTTTCACTTCAGCAATAATCTGCTGAGTGTTTTCTTTAAAACAAGACCAAACTTGGGTATATATTCCAAAGCATTCTTGAATTATTTGTCATTCTGTGCTTTCCTGTCTATTCTCAATACTCTCCTTTCTAATAAAAGCAAAGACACCCACATGTCTCACATGTCATTAAAATACTTTCGGAGAAATAAAAATAGATTCAAATTGGCTGGCATACAGTATAGATCTATAAATTTGATGCATAACCCCATTTGGACTTTGGTCTTGAATTTTATGACACATTTCTGAAATCGTGTAGAGTCTCGGCAAATCTGAGCACATTTTGAGATTTTTTTCTGAAACTAGACTTATATTTGAGGATTTAATTTCTGATTATTTTTTCTTTAAACACACACACACACATATATACATAAGCTCACATGTGCCTCAAATTACCCTCAATCAGTGAGTGGACTGTAATTGCTCCAGGGGCATTACAATCACACACACACCGAGAGAAAGAGTGATTATTGTGTCAGTCCTTTAGTTCGACCTCCCTCAGAGAAAGTGTGTGTGCGCGTGCAGAATAACTCTGTCATCATCAGTAACTGGCACTAGAGAGAGAGAGAGAGAGAGAGAGAGAGAGAGAGAGAGAGAGAGAGAGAGAGAGAGTCCTCAGGCTGTTTCCAGACTCTCTAGAGTTGAACTGAAAACTGCTTCGCTAAATTTGGTGCCATGTTTATTCAGAGAGGGTTTAAAATAAATGCTGTGTGTTACTGGAACTGTGTGTGTGTGTGTGTGTGTGTGTGTGTGCGCAGAAACCAGACCTCTCTGCCATTGGCAGCATGTTAAGGGGTGTAAGCAGCAAATACGTTATGTTATTTAATTTATATTGTTTCCATTAAATTATTTAATTTTATAGTTATGTATAATAATATGTTATATATAGGGCTGTCAAACGAGTAATCGCGATTAATCGCATCCAAAATAAAAGTTTTTGTTTACATAATATATGTGGGTGCACTGTGTATAATTATTTTATATGTATATATATATATATATATATAAATACACACACATGCTTGTATATATTTAAGAAATATTTTCATGTACTGTATATAGATTTATATATAATTTATTTTATATGTAAATATATATATACACATATGAAGAGTTCAGATGCAAAAGCCTCTAAATGCCATTTGAAATTTTCTTCTTTAATGATGATTTTTATCAAACTTGTATATTTAAGTTCAGTAATTTCACTTAAATAACAATTAATAGGTAATTATCATTGCCATTTTAGTGAAATCACTGAACTTAAATATACAAGCTTGATAAAAATCATCATTAAAGAAAAAAATTTCAAATGGCACTTAGAGGCTTTTGCATCTGAACTCTTCATATATACATGTATATACATGCATGTGTGCGTATATACAAAATAATTATACACAGTGCACCCACATATATTATGTGAACACAAACTTTTATTTTGGATGTGATTAATCGCGATTAATCGTTTGACAGCCCTAGTAATATATGATATAGTACTGTACACTACCGTTCAAACCTTTGAGGTCATTAAAAAATAAAATAATTTAAAGCAATGAATACTTTTAGTCAGCAAAGACTACTAAAACAAAAGTTACAGTAAATTCATTTATAATGTTACAAAATATTTCTATTTCAAATAGCTATTTTGAACTTCCTATTCATCAATGGATCACTTTCCCCAAAAATATAACGCAAGATAATACATAACATAGATAATAATCAGAAATTGTATTTTTTTTAAAGCTCTATCTAGGCCAATATTCCCTCAATTGGTCCTGTTTTTAGATGAACTCCTAACAAAAAGTTATCATATGTAATTTGTTTTTGTCAGATATGAACCAGGACATTTAATGTGGCCCGTAATGACTAACTCACTAGAGTTTTATGAGCGTAAAACATCACAAAACCCAGCCTGCCAAATGTAAAACACGTGCCAAATGTAATCAAATTCCAGTGATAGAGTCACTATAATTTAAACAAATCCTTACTACACAACTGGGATTTCAGGAAGTTTATATTCCCCAGTATCTATGGGATCTTATCTTTCAAATTAGCCAATTTGGGGTCATTTTGTCCACTCTTCCAGTTTTAGACCCTGATGATTCACTATATTTTCCATTTGTTTCACTGAACAAAGACACTCTTGTCACGGATGTACTCGTGATCGGAGGGAATGGTGTCTCTAATGCATTGTTAGTGTGTGTGTAAGGTGATTTATGAGTAGAAATATGTTTTTCTCTGCAGTCCCAAAGAAACTCGTGCAGGAGTCGGTTTCCAGGCATCCGTCGTTCCCCTCTCCCCCATCAGTGCCTCATGACCCCAACGTAGTGGGAGACAGCGCCCCTCCTGACGGGACCCCGTCTCTGACCTCGGACTCCGCGCCAGGTGAGAAGCAAACCATGATCACTGAACCTAAACACACACAACCTCAGCAGAAGTTCTGACTGGAATCACACACACTTTCTGTGTACAGATGTGGATAGTTGCCGTTGCTACCGCCGTGTTTTGACTGGCCTACAGATAAAATACCCACAATGCATTTCCTGTGAGCAGAGACTGTAAAAACAAATTTAAGAAGCTTTTAATTTGAGCTTTGTTTAGATGACTTTTTGAAAGAAAAGGTAAAGACACTCTTTTAATGTATTAACCCTCTGGGGACTAAGCCCTTTTTGGTCCTTTTTCTCTATTTTTACGTTTGGGCTTATAAACTACACTCTCAGAAAAAAAGGTACAAAAGCTGTCACTGGGGCTGTACCTTTTCAAAAGGTACACTTTTGTATCCAAAGGCTACATATTGGTACCTTAGTGGTACATATTAGCACCTAAAATGTACAGTTTAGCTCATGGAATGGACATATTAGCACCTAAAATGTACATATCACCTAAAATGTGCATATTATCACCTAAAATGGACATATTAGCTCATGAAATGGACATATTAGCAACTAAAATGTACATATTAGCACCTAAAATGGACTTTTTAGCTCATGAAATGAACATATTAGCACCTCAAATGTACATATTATCACCTAAAATGGACAAAAGTGTACCTTTTGAAAAGGTACAGCCCCAGTGACAGCTTTTGTACCTTTTTTTTTCTGAGAGTGTATATGTAATGGAGATGGAACACTACTGTATGTGTTTGGTATCTATGGATTCAGAAAACCCTAAGCTAACATAAGCAAACATGTAATGTGTTTATAAAGGAAGTATGACTGAAAAATGTACAATATACTAGAGAATTTAAAAAACGGAAATTCGACTTCTGAAAATCACACATCACACAACAATAGTGAACAGTTTTTGAACAAAAAATATATTTGTCAAAGCCTTTGCTTAACAGACATTTGTAATTGTTAAATAAAATGTGTAAAGAACAATGAAAAATTTTACTTATTAGAGTTAGACTTATCTAACTTATATAATTCACTTTCACTGTGTGGAAAATGGGAAAAGGAGAATTTCATTCTCATCCATATAGCGACCAGCATCAAGCTTTCAAAAAAGATGCAAAAGTATCACAGAATGAGCCATATGTTCGACATTTTCTGTGGGTATTCGATAGGATTTGGTAAAAACGAATGGAAATATAATGTATTATTTAACGAATATCCTGCACACACATGTTGATGAATTATTGATGTAAATCCAACTCATTCTTTTGTTTATTCCCAGACATAAAAGCTTGGGGCGTTTTAACCAACCATAGAAATATAAACTTTCTGTTTGTGTAACGATCTCATGATGATGATGATCGTGTGCATTTGATGGCAGGGAGGTCGACACGAGGCCGGAGTTCTGGTCCGTTTTCGGAAGAGCCGGATCCGTCTGGAGAAAGCGATCCGAACCCAACCGTCTCCAGCGTGATCAGACCAGACATGACTCTCATCAGCAGCATGCTGACGGCCTACACCTACATCACAGGTACAACACACACATCCGAGGTTGATCTCTGAATGAAAGCACTCGACAACTCTATAGATAAACTCTATATATATATTCATTATTGAGTAGTCAGCAGGATCTCGTTCTTAACTGTCACTGTCCCCGTACGGGACGCCTAACTTTACTAAACTATATTTCTATTAAATTATGATAAATTATATATAATTGGAAAGATCTAAGACTTCTAAATAGATATTCTACCCCTGTTTTGTGTTACACATTATGTAGGAAGAGTAATTGATGAATTTATGACCTCAAAGAATCTCCATCATAACAGGAGGTCTGACCTTTGTCACAAAAATCGATGCACTTTTAATCATTGAAACTTGTGTTTTATGCTAAAAGTTCATAATAAAACATATAATCCAGTATTTTTCAATAAAAAATGATAGGATAATATTATCCTCTAAAAATCATAATATATATATATATAATCGTCTAAAATGTTATATATAATAATATTAATTTTATTATATCACATATTTTAGTAGTTATCATGAATTAGGTATCATTTGAAAGCTTATAAACTCAGAATTCATCTTGTGAAAACCGTTTTATAATTGAACTTGCGTTACCATAGAAACGGTACTTATTTTATCAGGCTCCTCCCCTTTTCGGCATCATTATATTTCAAAATTTTCCAATCTTGACAAAATACATATTGTCAGAAAGGTCTGTGTCTCAAGGTTCCAAATTTTGTGACAGAAGTGATATTTGGACTGAAATTTATTAATTTGTTAAGGCAGAATGTATACAACTAAATTCAATGGAATTCAATGGCACCCGGTGGTTATTTTAGGTACTACGCCTAAACAAAATCTCATGGAAACTTCAATTTTTGTGATATCAACTTCAAATTTGGAACATAACTTGGTTAGATTTACGATGTCTTTGATTTTATAGTAATTTTAGAGTAAAAAATATTTAGTAAAATATATATTTTATATAAAATAAAAAATATACAGTACAGTATATTTGATTTAATGTAAATTTAAACTTTCATACTTTCATTTTTTGAAGTGTTTTCACTTCAGCAATAATCTGCTGAGTGTTTCCTTTAAAACAAGACCAAACTTGGGTATATTCCCAAAGCATTCTTGAATTACAACCATTTAAGTTTAAATAGTGCATTTTAACCCCCATTCTCAAAAAGGGGGTGACAATGAAGGGGTTAAGGAATTACAAATGTGTTTTTCACTCTGACTTCAGTGCCACATGATCCTTCTGAACTCATTCTTATACGATGATTTCTGATTGTTATCAATGTTGAAAACAGTTGTGCTGTTTAATATTTCGTTGAATCAAACCTGTATTAGTTTATCTGTTGAACACAAAATAAGATATTTGAAAGAATATTGTAACAGACAGTTGACGGTAGCCATTGACTTCCATTGTATTTTTTTCCTACTATGGAAGTATAATCAACTTTTTGATTACTCAACAGAAGAAAGAAACTCTTACAGATTTGAGAGTGAGCAAATGATGACAGAATTAAACAATTTTTGAGTGAACTATCCCTTTAAGAAAGTAATTGTTTGCATTTTGCTTCCGTGTTGTCTTGAAAAGTGTTTTCTCTCTCTCCATCACAGAGCACCCTGAGGGATGCGCGCTGTTTTTCATGTGCGGTGTGTGTGCGGGTCTGTTCCTCACACTCTTCGCGCTGGTGGTTCAGATTTCCTGCCGTACAGACTGTAAACGCCATCGCAGCGTCGCTAAGAAGCGGCCGAGACCCGCGGACTCCGCCAGCGACAGCAGCGACTCTGATTCGGACTGGGACTCGAGCTCAGACCTGTCGGCCCGCCGGCACCGGCGCTTTGAGCGCACGCTCAACACCAACATCTTCACGTCGGCGGAGGAGCTGGAGCGAGCGCAGCGGCTGGAGGAGAGAGAGCGGATCATACGGGAAATCTGGATGAACGGACAGCCCGACGTCCCGGGAACGCGTAGCTTGAATCGCTACTATTAGATCCGGATGTGAAGCTACTATTCTGAACGCTGAAATGTTTGCCACGCGTGGCATTAAACTACACATTTCCTTTGCAGTGGAAATAAGCTTTTGGTTGCGGCGTGATTTATCTGCAACCTTCGCTATGCAGAGGTGAAAGGTCAAATGCTGCGTTCCCACCAGTCGCATGTGGAAATATTCCTACTTGATGTCCATCATCTCGCAGTTTTTGAATTCACCCAAGTTGGAAGTGTCGTTCCGCTGAACTTCCAAGTAGGAAGTTGGACATTCCAGTTTTTAGTGCAGCTGAAGCTAAGGCTCATGGGAGATGTAGTTCACTTGAGTCTATAGGCAGCTCTGAGAGGTGTGATAAGCTCTAAGCACTGTGATTGGTTCTTCACTCTGCCTGTCAAACAGTGAGGACCGCCTTCTGCGCGGAGAGGCGTCAACAAATAAAGTGCCTTGCAGTTTGATCCGACAAAATACACATACAGTGGGACTAAAACGTATTTGGACACTCACACATATCTGAATGTCATTGCATTAGCAAACAAAGAACAAGCCAGGCTGCATTTCCAAGTAAATGATGCAAGAGCTTCACTTTTCTGCATCACAATGCATTGTTCGGTAACACTTTACAAAAATGTTCCATTTGTTAACATGAACTAACAATGAAATACTTTTTAATCTTATTATTCAAATAATTGAATGAAAACTGTATTTTATTTAATGAGAAAAAAATCTGTTAATATTAGTTATGGAGCTAATATGAATTAGCAATGAACATACTTTAACATAAATAATAAATACTTTAACATGTATTGCACATTATTAGTTCATTTTAGTCAATACGTGAGACCTTGTTGGAAAGTGTTACCTATATTTCATCTTTATCACTAGATAATTAAATCATCTATTATATTTTTTATGTTTTCAACCAAGAGCAACTTGGTTTGATATTTTACTTTCAAATGCAATGACATTTGTACATTTTTAAGGTGACTTAAGTGTCCATATATACATGAAATTATTTTATATTTAAAAAGTTTTTGATACCACAATTTTTTTTTTTTTTTGGATGAATTATTTTTATACTGATTGCTCAGGGATGCAATCCAAGTGTTCTGTGTATAATCTGTTCTTAAAGGGGACGAGACATTCAGATGTTCCTGCATATATGCAACCGTAGCCTCAAAGAGGTTCTTATAGGAACGTGATGACAACACAAAACACAGTTAATCACTCCATGACTTTATTCAACGCTTTCTGTGTGTTACGACTGTGTTTCAGTTACTGTTACATGACATACTAAACCATCAATAACTTGCTTTACGTTCTTAAAAATAAAGGTTTTGTAAAAAAAAAAAAAAGTCCTACAGGTAGATAGACTACCATTTACATTTCCTTTACTCAAAATGTATTGCACCTGAAAATGAAATTTCCAGTTTAAACCTTCAATTATTTGGAGCTTAGATTTAAGTTTGGAAAAAAAGTGAACTCAAAGTTATAGAATTTTACATTTATTGTTATAAAAAATGCATATAAATAGTATTTTCAATTTTTATATGAATTATATATTTTCCAACACACGTTTACTCTTAAACTGTGATTAAATCAAAGCCATATATCTAAACAATCTGTGTTTCAAATTTGAGGTTGATATCTCCAAAAAAAAGAGCTTTCAGCAAGATTTTTTTGAGCGCAGTACCAAACGCTTCCACTAGAGGAAATTCGCTTCCCATTGATTTTCAATGCACTAATTTTTATTGTGAACAATACAAGTTTGACTATTTTTTTCAGGACCATTGAACCTTTTCGAGTCCTGTTCATGTTTTTTTGTGTGCGTGTTCACATAGCAAGTGCCAAAACCTTAAGCAAGTTTCGCAAAAATAAAAAATCGAAAAAACGTAAAATCTTTCGGTCAAAAATGCCTGAAGAGCACCAGAGGGTTGTTAATAATCTCAGAAATTGAATGTTATATCCAAAGTGATTTAGGCCCCACAGAAAAAGTCAAAACAAAATGTGGTCAAGAACTTAGCAAATGGTAAAAAAATAAATAAATAAAAAAGTATAAAAACAAATACTAAAGATAAAAAAAATTAAATAAGACATTTGATTGAAATTTTTAAGATAAACTGACATTTTCAGCAATACCTAAATTTAGGGATCCCTAACTATTGTTAAAAAATATGACCAATTTTAATACATTGATAAGATTCTGACAAAGCATTATAGCAAGTCCTATAAGTCTGGTCACCGTCCTCTCGCTGAAACCTTTACTTTTAGGAGCCCGTGCCCACACAGCGTTCATTTTATAAGTAATATTTACGGTTTTTATTCTCTTGACACTCGAACCAAGCCAAAACATGAAGTGACTCAACATTTGTATGCATGTGGATTGTTTGTTTGCACCTGAGCTCTTAAATCTTGTACAGCAGCAGGATGTTTGCGTTGTACACCATCACAGACCTGTTTGTTTACTGCTGTTGTTTATTTTGCAGTAATATTTCAGCATGGCTTTCATAGGAATATCAGCTCATGTACAGAGCAGGACCTGTGCCGGTGCTTTAAATAAACTGAATTGAATAAACTGAACTTATAGCGCCACCTGTTGGTGAATGATTCACATTGTGCATGAAAGGAATTGTTTACATCACCATGACAACTGCCAGTGTCTGTGGTCTCCATGGAGGCAGAAATAACCTCCTCAGGGAAGAGCAGCAGTTCCCGTGAGAGAACAAGTTATATTAACTTATTTTGGTTACTTGCCTTTTAATATAGATTAGAGTAATTAGCCATAATGTCTATAAATACAACACACGGGCTTCCTTTCCTGCCAGGCAACACTTTTCGCAATTTAACGGTGAGAAACTTTTGACCTTTAGCACATATTAACTTATTAGCTGTCTTGTTTTCTTTTGTAAAATCTAATTCTGCCGTTTTAAATCTTTATAAATGTTTCTTAATGCAATACTGATATTATTTTTTATATATACATTTACCTATTATTTCTGTACGCTGTTATTCAGAAATCCGCTTTCCACCGAGCTCAGACTCTTGATTTTAAGAACGGTTATGCTCTGCCCCGGCGGCCCGCGGTCGGTACAGGACAAGAGCCTCTTCTGTCGGTGAGCATCAGTCACAGTGAGAGGAACCAGCTGGTCAATGACATCCCGATCCTGACCTACGGTACAGACACACACCGACACCCACCGCTACAATACGTACCGGCATACGCTGCTTATGACAAGAAGGTAAAGAGTCATCTATCTATTTATCTCTATCTATCTATCTATCTATCTATCTATCTATCTATCTATCTATATAGCCTATATATATATATGTCTATCTATCTATCTATCTATCTATCTATCTATCTATCTATCTATCTATCTATCTATCTATGCGTCTACCTATATATGCATCTATCTATCTATCTATCTATCTATCTATCTATCTATCTATCTATCTATCTATCTATCTATCTATCTATCTATATCTATATATGTGTCTATCTATCTATCTATCTCTATCTCTCTCTACTATCTATCTATCTATATCTATGCGTCTACCTATATATGCATCTATCTATCTATCTATCTATCTATCTATCTATCTATCTATCTATCTATCTATCTATCTATCTATGCATCTATGCATCTATGAATCTATGAATCTATGCATCTATGCATCTATGCATCTATGCATCTATGCATCTATGCATCTATCTATCTATCTATCTATCTATCTATCTATCTATCTATCTATCTATCTATCTATCTATCTATCTATCTATCTATGCATCTACCTATATATGCATCTATCTATATATGCATCCATCCATCCATCCATCCATCCGTTGAAATAGAACCAACCTCTCACTTTTACTCTTTGTCTTCCAGGTTCTGCGTTTTTACGGTTTCTTCCGGCAGGAAGTGTTGCACTCCCCAGATGAGCACTTTCGCATTCGTCCGGTGGTGATTTATTATCACTTGGAAGATGACAGCATGCGTGTGATCGAGCCACCGGTGGAAAACTCGGGTATTCCACAGGGAAAACTGATCAAACGCCAGAGGCTGGTCAAAAACCAGCGCGGAGATCTTTACCATTGGAAAGACCTTAATGTTGGGATGGACATGAGTCTGTTTGGGATAGACTACAGGATAACGCAGTGCGATGCCTTTACACGGGTACACACACACACTCTGTCTCTATAGACTGCTGCTTCTGATGGTTAGGTTTGACTGAGCGTGTGTGTATGTATGTGTATGTGTGTGTGTAGGACTTCCTGGAGAGTCAGGGAATAGTACTAAATGAGTCGGAGTCCATTCCCAGTGACCCATACACCATCCGCCGCATTCAGACACAACAAACTCACATCACACCCTACGAACACAATCATCAGCTGGAGCGGTTCCTTGCCCTGGATCGACAGGTAAACAAACACACACACTCCTGTGTGTTCGCCCACACGTCAGTTAATTGTCAGACTCATCATTTCTGTGTGGTTACTTCCAGGTGCTGCGCTTCTTTGCGCTTTGGGACGACTCGGACTCTCTGCATGGAGAGAAACGGCCTGTAACGCTGCATTACTATCTCGTGGATGATTCTGTTGAGATCTGTGAGCATCACGAGGCCAGCAGCGGCCGGGACCCGTTCCCAGTTCTGCTCCGCAGACAGAGGGTTCCCAAACACATCAAACCAGCCTGTGGTGAGGCCATTAACACACACAAGTCAAGACACATTCATCTGAATAGCGCTTTTCACAATACACATTACAGCATCCATCCATTCATCTATTGATACTTACACTCTCAGAAAAAAAGGTACAAAAGCTGTCACTGGGGCTGTACCTTTTAAAAAGGTTAACTTTTTCCATTTTAGGTGCTAATATGTACATTTTAGGTGCTAATGTGTACATTTTAGGTGCTATTATGTACATTTAGGTGTTAATGTACATTTTAGGTGCTATTAAGTACATTTAGGTGCTAATATAAATATATACATTTTAGGTGCTATTATGGAAGTTTTAGGTGCTAAAATGAATATTTTAGGTGCTAATGTGTATATTTTAGGTGCTATTATGTACATTTAGGTGCTAATATGTACATTTTAGGTGCTATTATGTACGTTTTAGGTGCTAATGTGTACATTGTAGGTGCTATTATGTACATTTTGGCATTAATATGTACATTTTAGCTGCTATTATGTACATTTAGGTGCTAATATGTACATTTTAGGTGCTATTATGTACGTTTTAGGTGCCAATATGAATATTTTAGGTGCTAATGTGTATATTTTAGGTGCTATTATGTACATTTAGGCGTTAATATGTACATTTTAGGTGCTATTATGTATATTTAGGTGCTAATACGTACATTTTAGGTGCTATTATGTACGTTTCAGGTGCTAATATGAATATTTTAGGTGCTAATGTGTATATTTTAGGTGCTATTATGTACATTTAGGTGTTAAAATGTACATTTTACGTGCTATTATTTACATTTTAGGTGCTAAAATGTACCATTAAGGTGCCTATATGCACCCTTTAGGTACAAAAGTATACCTATTGAAAAGGTACAGCCCCAGTGACAGCTTTTGGACCTTTTTTTCTGAGAGTGTATAGACCTTATGTAGCCCCGCCCCTTTTCAGCTCTGCGCTCGTTGTCTGTTGACTTCCGGTCTGTATTTTCACAGCAATCTTGCATAGGTATGAATGAACTGCTCGTAAAAAATTTCCAGGTCGACATCCGCTTTACAATGCTTATGATAAACATTACAATGCTCATGATGACTTTTGTTAACTCTACAATAAGTAAATCCACCTCACCAGCTAATTACTCCTCGACAGCGATGCCATAGAAATATACAGAGCGACCGCAAAAACGGAAGTTCAAAGACAATATTCTAAAGATGACGGCGCCCACGTTTCTCTGGTGCATAACGTCTATACATCCAACTTTATTTAAAGAGCTGGGCAATAATATAGTCACATTTTGTGACAAAAAAAAAGAAATGTAGTTGATATTTGCTTTAAAGTCCTACTACTAAATGTCTTACTAGCTCACAGCATCGCATCTCGTATGTATTGGCTGAAGCAGTTCCTATACTTGCTCTGAAGCAGCAGCAGCAATAACAGCAGCAGATCTATTTCCGCCAAGACCAAACATATCAACACTGTCATATCCATTACCATGCCAAACACTGTGTCACGACCGAAATATAGTTTACAGAACTAATTTTAACCTGCTTCAGTTTTGTTGCTTTTTATGTTTATAGAAGTTTGCACACAATAAATGACTGAATTCATATTTCACATAACTCAATCAAAGAATCCCGAAACATCTCTCTTTTTTGACTCAGAGCCATTCCCCAGCAGTGTTCTGGAAGTTTCCCCTCATGATGTGGAGGAGTATTTCTCTCCTCAAGACTTCAGGGTCGGTGAGGAGGTCCTGCTGATGGGGAGGCGCTTCCTGTTGTATGACTGTGACAACTTCACTCGGAAATACTTTCAGCAGAATCACCCTGACATCTTGCTAAAACCGTTTACTGTTGACACTGGGACACCGCAAGAGATCAAGAAGGTCAGATACATTCTCGCGATTGGGCTAATCCCATCTGAAAGTTCAATTACAGTATATTGTGATACATCAGGCACTTTCCATTGATCGGGTTCACGCATGTTCTATGTTTGCACCACAGTCGTCTTGGACTATTCTGACATATAGTGGTGTGAATGAAGCATCGCGCAAATCGCGCAGTTAGTGATGCCATTGCAGAAATACAGCATTCAGAGTCAGCAGCTATGATTAATGCATTATGCCACTCATCTTTTCAGCAAATGTTCTTCTTTAAAAAAAATAAAAGTTTATTATTAACTAAAGAAAATATGAACAAAATAAAAATTGAATATTTCATGTTTGTACATTTTTAGAATATAACAAAATGTTCCAAATGTTGCAAATATGACTTTTATAAATAAATGGTACTTTTTTCTCTTTTTTTTTGCTTAAAGCTACACTGTGTGATTTTTACCCCCATCTAGTGGTGAAAAAGTGTATGACCATCCAGTGATTATTAGTTTCTGTTCCTCTCAATTCTGATTTCGTTTTAACTCCTACGGTGGCCAATGTAGTCCAAGATTAACATGGCTTCCAGTTCCACCTCGTCCATGAGTGTTAACTCAAATGTAAATGAAAGGCGAAGCTTGAATTAACGGGTATGTCCCTCTTTGGCTAATGTACTTTCAAGATGGAGGGGCGACATGGCGACCGACATTAGAACCCCTTACTCGTATGTGTTTTCAATGGCATATTATACACTCACCAGAATACTTTATTACTTGAACGAAGTAAATATACATTAATGAGCACATATATTTTTAAAAGAACGTGAAGAAAGTGTTTTTAGCTAAGAATAAACTAAAAGAGTTAAACAGTGTAGCTTTAAAGGGTTAGTTCACCCAAAAATGAAAATTCTGTCAGTAATTACTCACCCTCATGTTGTTCCAACCCCGTAAGACCTTCGTTCATCTTCACAACACAAATTAAGATATTTAAGATATTAAGATCGCTCCTGCATACAGTCCATAGGCTTCTTGAGGGACTGGCTCTTGCTGTCCCCGAAAAGTCATTAAAGACATCGTTAAAATAGTCCAAGTGACTACAGGGGCTCAATCTTAAGTTTATCAAACGACGAGAACACTTTTGTGCGCAAAAAAACAACAAAAATAACGACTTTATTTCAACTATTCGTTTATTTCTCCCTCTGCGCGAGTCAGGTTACTAGTTTAATAGCGTAAGCTTCTGTTATTGTACGTCACACGCATCACACACACATGACCAGCGTCGGCCAATAGTGAGCCTACGTGTGACGTAGCTCTACGCAATCACACTACGTTAACTGACTTACAGGCTCATGGAGAAGGAAGTGAATAGTTGAAATAAAGTCGTTATTTTTGTTGTTTTTTTGCGCACAAAAGTGTTCTCGTCGTTTGATAAACTTAAGATTGAGCCCCTGTAGTCACTTGGACTATTTTAACGATGTCTTTAATGACTTTTCGAGGACAGCAAGAGTCATTCCCTCAAGAAGCCTATGGACTGTATGCAGGAGCGATCTTAATATCTTAAATATCTTAATTTGTGTTCCGAAGATGAACGGAGGTCTTACGGGGTTGGAACAACATGAGGGTGAGTAAATACTGACAGAATTTTCATTTTTGGGTGAACTAACCCTTTAAGTGCTAATTAATTACTGAAAAATACACAAAAAGGCCAATTTTGTACCCTATTCAATTTTCTATCTAAACTGTTTTTTAGGTAAATTATGTGTTTCATTATCCTTCCCTCCATCTCGTCATCCATATAACGAACGCATGATTTTTATTTCCGCGATGTGTCATGTTGTCATACAGGTAATTCCTCCGTATAACGGCTTCGGTTCTCTGGAGGACTCGTTACAGAACTGTTTGTCTCTGGTTCCTGAACCGCCCAAGAAAGACGTGATCAAACTGCTGGAGAACTACCACAAAGTCCTGCGTTACGCCGCACGGCTGGTGAGAATGCACCTCATTTGCATAATCTTCAAACGGAGTATTGCGATAAAACAACGCAGACATCGTGAGCAAATTAACATTAGTTCTAAAGTGGTCTGGAATACTCAATTCTGATTGGTGGAAGCGGAATCAATCCGCTTCTCCTCAAACCGGTACTACTTTCATGAATTTCGTATTCCTTTTTTAAAAACCTGATTTACGGGCATTGCACTAGTATATATAAATACATTTAATCTCGTTCACTTGGTGATTGCTATCAGGATGCAAAGAGACTTTAAACCGACATAACAAAAAACAATTCTGAAACAAATCACATATCAGGAGTAATGTTGCTGCCGTGTTCGTCTTGTTGTTAGGCCAATAGTTTTGTTTTGTTGGTAGAAGATTTAAGATAATATACAGGTAAAATTATCACATAAATCTTACATCAATATTACATGTCGACAAATGTATTGATTTATTTAAGTAGCTTTCACGTGCATCAGGTCCTGTTCATCATGTCGAGGTTTCACGAAAATGACCATTTCTTACATATCAATGTTATCATCCTCCTTAGGATTCCCAGAATCCCCTGGATGAGGGACGGCGCTTCGTTCTGTCTTACTACCTGTCTGATGACATGATCAGCATCTTTGAGAAATCCACACGTAATTCCGGCATCATCGGAGGAAAATTCCTAGAGAAGACTCGTGTCCCAAAACCAGGAAGCACAGTGGAAAACCCAGAATACTACGGACCAGCAGACTTCGCTATTGGAGCTACCGTGGAAGGTATGGATCAGAGACAAAGACTTCCTGGCCAAAACAATCACCTTTTTTTCTTATGTTTATGTGTTCCTTCTGCTCTCCTCTGCAGTGTTTGGCCATCGGTTTGTCCTGACGGATGCTGATCGCTACGTGTCAAATTATCTGGAGTCACTGTCCCATCACATCCCTGAACACACACTGTCTTCACTGAGACAGAAGACCTCAGACCAGGACGAGCAACGTGAAGGTAAAAAATATGTTTGGTTGTGCTTTCGCAACTACAAACTTTCGCTTACATCATTACAGAGGTGGGGGACTCGAGTCACATGACTTGACTCGAGTCTGACTCGAGTCACAATTTTCAGGACTTGTGACTTGCTTGATTAAAGTACAAAAATGACTTGACTTGACTTTGACTTGAGAACAAGTTACTTGAGACTTGACTTGACTTGAAGTGGAAGACTCGACAATGACTTGAACATATAATAAACAAACAGCAATACATTTAATTAAAATATATATATATATTGTGACATCAGCATCGATCACTATATCGGCATCTGTGCCTTTAACGCTGCTCAATTCAAACCGCGCCAAACGGAAGTTCCGGGACTGGGAGTCTCACGCATATTGATAGCGTCTCCCTGATGCCCGCAAATGAGTTAAAATCTCCCGGAATCTAGAGCGAGATACTGCGCGTATAACATACATAGCGTGCGGCGTGTGCACGGCAGAGATATGGGAAGCCAAACAAACCAAAAGTGGGACGAGACAGCGGGGCTTTACAGAGCTCGTGCCGCGCAGACATGTCATCTGCACGGTTCAATGATCCGAGCCGCGCAGCCGATTCGTCAGCGCAGCGCGGACGTGTCTCCTAGCGACACTCAATAGTCAGCGCTGCACTGACCAATTTAAAGCAACGCAAACCATATGCTACATACTACATGCAAATAAATGTACAATAAAGAAACCCCTCCTTCCTTACAAAAGAATTGTTCTCTACTGAAGTTTAGGAGTTAATTATGGAGAATTCCATAATTAAAACAATCATTTGTTAATATTTATGTAAATTTAATATATAATATACATAATATTATTTAATATGTAATATTAAATATAAAATATGTTAATATAACATATTACCATTTTTATTTTATATTTATTTTAAACATATTTTAAATATGTTAATATAACATATTAACATATTTTATATTTATTAACATATTTTATACCCCCCCCCCCCTCCCTAACATTACATTCATTGAGATATACCTCCCTGAAATGAATTCTTGTAGGTTGGGATGTCTGTGCAGCTGCAAATGCGTTTTACATATAGGTTTCAGTAAATCGAGGAAAAGGAGGTTCCGAAGACATTTGTTGGCTATGATAAGAAAAACTACTAAATTAAAAAAAAAATGCATTTTATATTCTCATACATTTCATACATTTTAGATTTTATATTTTACATTTATATAAGATATAAGATATTACATTTTAGATTTCATACATTTTAGACCGTTTCAATTAATTTGAATTAGACAGATTGGATTATACATCTTAGAATCGATACATCTATAGACTCTGAACGTTTTGTGTAAACAACACAATTTTATTTTATTTTCAGATATTAATGTAGCACAGATATGCATATGATTAATATAGCAAATGTATATTAAATAAGATACATAATATATGTATAAAAGTTCATCTTTTCTGTGCAAAAATAAATATGTATCGAAAAAATTTACCTCTATTTATTTTAGTAGTGTGACTTGACTTTACTTGAAACTTATCAGGACTTGACTTGACTTGCTTAGGGTGAACCCTTGACTTGACTTGACTTGCTTGATTTATCTGAACTGCGACTTGAGACTTGACTCGAGACTTGATGGTTAAGACTTGAGACTTGCTTGGACTTGACCATGTGTGACTTGTCCCCACCTCTGCATCATTAACCAAATGCACTATTCACGAAGTTCACCCAAAAATGAAAATTCTTTCATTAATTACTCACCCTTACCAAGATTTTCGTTCATCTTCAGAACACAAACGAAGAGCTTCTACCACTTTGATACTTAAAAAAAGTTCATAAAGAGATCGTAAAACGAATCCATGTGAATTGAGAGGTTCAGTCCAAATTTTCTGAAGAGACTCGATCGTTTTATATGATGAGCAGATTTCATTTAGGCTTGTATTCACATTTAAGCATTCATCAAGTGGTAGACGGAAGCTCAAGCATGCGAGAACCAATGAGGTTCATTCTTGCATGTTAAGCTTCCGCAAGGACCATTGAGGTTTGTTATCGGGCGTATAAACCGCTCAATTCACATGGATTAGTTTTACGATCTCTTCATCAATCTTTTAACCCTCAGGTGCTCTTCGGTCATTTCTGACCGAAAAATGTTCTGTTTTGAAATTTTAAAAATCACAGCTTCATCGGAATGTTACGAAACTTGGTGACTTTTATGGCATTGGGTATGTGAACACACAAAAAAATTGAGGTCATGATCTGAGCATGCTAAGTGGTCTTAAAAAAATAGTCACACTTGTGGTCTTTGGTCAAAAATGACCCCATAGGAAATGAATGGGAAATTGTAAAAAAAAATGGTGCTAATTTTCTTCAAAAAATTTTTTTTTCTTAAGGCCTAGACTCTATATTAAACTAAAATACTGCATTAATATTTTTTTGAAGAAAATAATATATATATATAGAAAATAATATATATTTTTCTATGGCAAAAATAAACCATAAATATTGCATAAATATTAATAAATTCAATTAAATTGTCTCAAAATACTAAATTAAAAAGAATAAATATTATAGAACAAAAATAAATTGCATTGGTTTTACTGGGATGGAGAAAGTTTAATTTTTAGGTGCCCGGTCACTTTTGACCGGGAAGATAACAAGTGTGACTCCGAAACGAAGAGCACCTGAGGGTTAAAGAGTCAAAGTGGTAGTTGCATAGCTGTTAGAGGGACAGAAAGCTCTGTTGATTTCATCAAAAATATCTTCATTTGTGTTCTGAAGATGAACACAAGTCATTCGTGTTTGGAACAACATGAGGGTAATTGAGTTTCATAAGAAATCTTATTGAATGTTCTCTTCACAGCTGAGGCAGATGGAGCTCCAGACCTCCTCCAGAGCTGAAATCTGCTGAGCGGTTCTGTCCAGTATAATACTACCAATCCTCAAGACACCAACAGATATCATCTGTGAAAATTTGTGATTTTGGATGTTGTGTTTTTTATGGAAGCTTGTTTGACTTCATTTCTCAGAATTGCGTGAAATAATTGTGACATATATAAACTATTCTGAGGGGGAAAAAATCTGTCTTTTTTCCCCTTAAAATTGGCCTGATAAGATAACTCGTAATTGCGATTTAATATCTCACAATTCTGAGAAAAGATGTCAGAATCTCGATATATAAAGTCGCAATTGTGTTATAAAGTCAGAATTGCGAGATGTAAACTCGCAACTGTGAGAAAAAAGTCTTTTTTTTCTCGCAACTGCAACTTTATTTCTCAGAATTGTGACTTTATATCTCGCAATTGTGAGATAAAAAGTCGCAATTTAAAACAAGCTTCCATAGTTTTTCCATGTCTTGTGATGTAAACGTGCAATAAAGACAGAGCAAAACAAGCATGTGTAAAATTAGTGTTATTGGGGTAATGATCTTTTACATATGAACCTTGGACTTGGATTCATGAAAATCTTAATTACATTCTTTTTTAACACATGAATCATTCAGAATTATTCGGAAGACTTGAAATAATGCACAGGAACCATATCGGCTTCTTTTAAAGAGTAACTAAACACTTGACCAACTTTTTTTAGTTAATGATCTGTAAGAATGGATCTTTATTAATACCAGTCATTTATTCGAGTAACTTTTTTGACATTTGTTTATAAAGTGTTTTATTTCTACAATATATGGTGTAAAAGCGTCTTAGTGCTGCCCTCTTCAGGTTGAACGGTGGCTACTGCAGTTGAATTTTCCGCACTTCGTGACGTACGCAGGTTTCCGCTCACCACGCGACCTACGCCCTTGGCAGTATAAAAACCATCTTGTGTCGTCAAAACCACTGTAGGGAGTCAGGAATTGGAATTGTGAGTATTGAAAACGATCAGGATAGAGTGTTTTAGCATCTATTTCGTCCCCTCTATCTCCGCTGGGGTCTGCCCACTTTTTCAGCATTTTCAAATATTGCCAGTGGGTGGAGTCAGGCTCTGACCAGGGGTTTGGTTTAGTTAACCTTTATGTACTTTTTGAAGCTTGACATTGACAGTTCTTCTCATGAGGGTGAGTAAATGACAAAATCATGATTTGAGGTAAGTATTTCTTTCATAATGCTTTTGCAAAGCTATACGAAACCCCATTTCTGCCACATAAGTAAAATCATGTTTTGATTACTTAGTTATGGCATAAAAATTCGAAATTTTGACATGCTAATTCATAAATGACTTCGTTTTAACATTGACATACTAAGTCAAAATTATGAATGAGTCATAATTACAAGTTTAAAAAAGTCGAAATTATGACATGCTAATTCACAAGTGACATACTATATCACAATGATGAGATACAAATTTAAACTTATTATGACATTACTGAGTCAAAATTATGAATACGTCAAAATATGATATTAAAAGTTGAAATTTTGACTTTCTCTGTTATATTTATGACTTTTTAAGTCAGAATTTCGACCTTTCATCTCAGAATTATGACTAGTATGTCATAATTTAAAGTTTTTCTATATCTTATATATATATATATATATATATATATCATAATTATGATTTACAAAAGCATGTTTTTTTTCATGTGGCAGAAAGGGTTTCCATACAAAGGTGTTTGTTTGATACTTAGTTTGATTGATACTTAAAATGAATTATTCGGAAAGTTTTGCAACACAGAAATCAACAAAAAAAAAACTTAAAAGTATAATATTTTGCATATGTCACATGTTTTCTTCTTTAGAATACACAGTTTTTGTATTCTTTGTAAGTAGGTTATCAGCTAAATACATTCGTTCATTATTATTCAGCACTGTCATGAGAATTGAATGAATAGATTTAAAAACTATGACATGTCTGATATGTCATTTAGAGACCATGTGATTTGCGAAATGCACACTTAAAGAGAGGAAAAGAGCGAGGCAGACCGAAGGGGTGGAGGAAGATATCAGGGTGGAGTTTGTCAAGTGATGTGTGAATGAAAAGGAAGGTTTCTACACATTCAGGAGAGAGAAACAGAGGTAGAGACCTTGACTGCAACCTCCTCTTACAGACAGCTGGAGAGAAACGCACACTGACTCATCTCACACCATCAAAGTAAGTCTACATTTGACTATTTGAACATCGTGTGAATCAGCTGAAGCTCCGTCTGAAGGAAACCTCTTCAGCTCAGATGTGTTGCGGTCACAGAACTCTGCTCTTTTATTGAGTTTCATTCTTACTGGTTTGAATTCCCACATCAAACTGACATGACATGTACCTGTCAAACGTTTGCTTTTGATCAGATCGGAAAAAAAGAAAAGTACAAATGTTTGCATTTCTTAGAGGACACAATATTGTCTCTAAAACCCTTAAGAAGAAATATATAGACACAAATGAGACATGACATACAGTACAGCTATAAAATAAATGTGGAGAGCAGCTGTTTTGATTGAGACATTATTGGAAAATCTCCATCTCCAATTCCCGTTCCTGTTCTCTCAAAGTTATGAACTTCAGTTATTCCAGTAACATCCAGTAACGTTTGTTCAAAGTTATCTTGTCCTTGATAATGTTCTTGAAATGTTCAAAATACATTATTTTTACATCATTCATGAAGCATTTTTTGTATGTTACTACTTGTTGCAGAATTTTAGAGAACATTTAAAAGTAACGTTCCCATAATGTTTGGACTCTTTAAAACGTTACAGACATTTCCATAACTTAATGGTGAAGTTAGCAAAGCGTTAGCTTGGTCATTTGAGTTTTGTCTTTTCAATGGCTCATTTTCTTAAGTGTTCGATCACAATCACTTAATCAATTGACTACTGGCAATATTGGTTTGTTAGTTACGATAGCAATAACTTACATTTTGTTGACTTACATTTACATTATACATACAATATATACAACTTCCATTAAAATGAAGTCAAATGAGTGAATTCAAATACTATCTTTATATATATATATTAATGTAGGCCCTATGTAATTTTTGCCACGGACTGCATGAGAAATACAGAAAAAAAATAGTTTGAAATTACTGCACTGATCATTATGTGTACCTTTTTTTCTCTCTGTCTGTCTGTCATACACAGGTATAATCTCAACTCGGTTTTATTATGCCATCAAAAACACTCCCCACCACAGCAGATGAGAGCATCGCTGTGCAAACTGAGGAGAGCGTGGATGTGACACGCAGATGTCATGTTAAAGATCAATGTGAGAAGGACTTTGATGTGTGGAAGGAATCCAGAGCTTGGACATCATTACCCAGAAACCTCAGATTTACACATCACAATCAGGTACACACACATATACAGTACACTGCATGACTACGAAGATAAATTTGCCATTTAACCAATAGGTGGGGCTATTATTATGGTGTGGTCAGTTTGAGGTGACGATGACATGTCAATATGTCAAACCATTGCAGAGTTACAGCCTCAGAATTTGCTGGGCGCCAAGTCATCATATTTGTTGATGCGTTATTAGAAAATGGTTTGGTCTATCAAAAAGCTTTTAATAACTTTTTGCTGGTATCGGCTGAAGATGATCTGAGCCAGGTTTGGTAAAAAAAAAAATTGTACAAATAGTCTAGGAGGAGTTTGAAAAAGTTGGTTTTCAAAGAAATCATGGTGTTTATGACACATAAAATACAGCATTTTATGATAAAATTTGAAATGCCCAATGCCCAAAGTGGTCAACAAGGCAACATTTGGTATCATTCGCTTCACGCTCTCAAAAGAGACCAGTTTTTTGGGGGGCAAAGTAAACTATTCGTAAGTTATATTAAAAAAAATATTTATTCATATCTCTGATTAGTAGGTGGCGCTGTGCCAAAACACTGAAAAATTGCTTCAAGTCATGCTTGAAATTACAAGTACCAAGTTTACTCCAAATCATCGCGGAGATACAGCCTCATTTTGGCGTGCTCTTGTTCAAAATCGTCGCACGTTATTCGAGAACGGTTTGGTTTTTGGAAAATCTTTGAATGTTTTTTTTTTGTTGCCATCATAGTCTGAAGATGATCCGAGCCAATTTCGGTGAAACTTTTCATGACCAAAAATGACGTCCTAGGGTGAATCATCTTAAGCCAAAGATAAAGAGGAAACAATTTTGTTTCTAGCCCAATGGTTACTGAAGTTATTAACGTCAGTGTAAATTTGGACAGTTGGTGGCACATGATGTGATGCAGATGGACGACTGGCGAGTTAGACAGTTAGTGCTCTGGGCTGTGTCCTAAATCGCCTCCTAATATACCCTTAAATAAAGCACTATATGAGGGGACAGTCATTAGTAATGGTGTCCGAAACCATGGTTGAAATTATAAAGTGCACTCATTCAATCCCATAATGCACCACAATATAGGCTACAACTGATGTACGCTCAACCAACCCGATCTCACGGGAATTCGTACGAATTTTACAAGGTGGCTAATTCGTAACAATTTGTACGACCTCACTCGTACGAATTAGTACGATTTAGCTAATTCGTACATATTTTACGAATTAGCAAATTCGTATGAATTCGTACGAATGACCTACCCCTGACCCCGCCCCTAAACATAACCGTCACGTGGGTTTAGACAAATCGTACAAATTTGTACGAGTGAGGTCGTATGAATTAGTACGAATTAGCCACTTTTGAATCATTCGTACGAATTCGTACGAATTGGTCGTTTCAACATGATTTTCCCATAAATGGTTCTATCCCAGACAGCAAACTGACATTGAATCAACGTGGAAACGACGTCTCTCATGACATTGAAACAACGTTGATTTTGCTCATCGAATTAACGTTGAACCAACGTCAGACGCGGCATTCTTCAAAGCTAAATGAAAATCGAGAATTGGTTTGCTTTCATAACGTTGCGTTGATTTCAAGTTGATTTTCCGTTAGTTTTGAAAGAATGACGCGTCTGACGTTGGTTCAACGTTAATTCGATGAGCAAAACAATGTCAGATCAACGTTGTTTCGATGTCATATTTCCACATGGTTGCTATCTGGGATGGGCTGCCATAGACTTCAGGAGAGTAAGAAGAAGGAAACATTTTCATGCTTGGATTATTTAGATTAACTTGATGTAGTAAAATAACTAATAATATAAAAAAAGGCAAAAAAAACACAACTCAAAATGTAGCAAAAATGATTATAAACCAATTGGAATGATAAAGCAATACAGATAGCAAACTGACATTGAATCAACGTGGAAATATGACATCGAAACAACGTTGATCTGACATTGTTTTGCTCATCGAATTAACGTTGAACCAACGTCAGACGCGTCATTCTTTCAAAACTAACGGAAAATCAACTTGAAATCAACGCGTTGTTACAACGTTATGAAAGCAAACCAATTTTCGATTTCATTTAGCTTTGAAGAATGCCGCGTCTGACGTTGGTTCAACGTTAATTCGATGAGCAAATCAACGTTGTTTCAATGTCATGAGAGACGTCGTTTCCACGTTGATTCAATGTCAGTTTGCTGTCTGGGTAATGTGATGAACTCTGCTAGGACCTGAGGAGAACTGCTGATTTCCACTAAACTCACTAAAACACATTTGACATTTAAATGATCTTGCACAAATATGCTCTATATTTCAAAGTATTCACTGTCAGGGAATTTACTGTTAAGACCCGATAAGGACCAGATATGATGAATGAAGACCAGAAGTCAGAGATGCAATCAATTAAAGGAAATTTGACTGAAGAATAGTTTGCAGAAGTTAGCTTCACACTCAGCAAGTAGTTCGTAGGCCGCTCTGCATACACACTTATGACAGCAGCAATTACACTCGAGTCTCACACAGGTCACTAAACTACGACATCACGTCAGGTTTTGATTGGTTAAGGCATAGATAAACAAAGTGACCAATAGATGTCACAAATCTGAGTTCCTATGCTCTAGTTTGTTTGTCAGCTGTTCATTTCATGTCCCCTGTGTGCCAGATGCTCACCTCACGATCAAAGGATACTGACACACACACGCACGCACGCAGATGCTTCCTCAATCAGGAAACTTTCCCCAAACATACTGATGTACTTTCTCTCAGTAAGAGGTTCAGACAATATTTGTCATTATTCTCTTGTGATTGGAGATGAAAAGTCGAGTAAATGCATTGACTGTGAATTGGTCACGTAGGAGACATAACAAAGGCTGCTAGAAAAATAAATATGTTTTAACATGAGTTGGTGCTTCTCTCAAAAACAAGGAGCATGTTCAGTGAACAGACATCACTAAATCTCATAAGCTTGAAGACTTCATTCAAATCATTTAATATTTAGAAGGATAATTATTAACTTAATTGCAAACCATTCAAGCGGATTTATGTTGAAGCGGCATAACAAAGCAACGTTTTTACAAAGATTTACAAGGCACTGTAATCGTGTGAGTAGTCATCTGTGGCCTGGGCTTAATTTATTGGTTTTGCTGCAAATAGTTTTTATGTAATGCATTTGTGATTTTCTGCTATTGTGTTGTTAGAAGGTGCTGGGTGTTTTCACCAGAGAGCTCATTCCTTTAGGGACCCGGTTCGGCCCGTTACAGGGAGAACATCTCCACCCTGAAGACATATCTGCAAACATCAACCGGAAACATATCTGGATGGTACGTCAACAGATGTGCAAGCAAGAAAGATAAGAAGTGTGTGTGTGTTTTTGTGAGATCGAAAACCATTCTGAGTCATTCAGGTTCATATTTACAAGTCATGTTTCAGGGGTGTGTGTTCTCATGTTGGGTTTCTCTGACGCACTGCTCCTCGCTTACATGTGCCAGTAAAGCTACACACTCGTACCTCACACACTGACTCAGCAAGGAAGTGGCTGACAGGAGCTCGCGCACACACACACACACACAAACCGAGAACAAGGTTCCCAGAAAACCTTAATAGATCATTTTCACACTTCGGAAATTAAGTCAATATTTTTGATGCTTAAATTTATTTGCTCAGAAATGAATAGGGCAAAATTATCCATATATATAAATATAAAACATATATATGAAGAGTTCAGATGCAAAAGCCTCTAAATGCCATTTGAAATTTTCTTCTTTAATAATGATTTTTATCAAACTTGTATATTTAAGTTCAGTCATTTCACTTAAATAACAATTAATATGTAATTATCATTGCCATTTGAGTGAAATCACTGAACTTAAATATACAAGCTTGATAAAAATGATCATTCTAGAAGAAAATTTCAAATGGCACTTAGAGGCTTTTGCATCTGAACTCTTCATATATATAAATATATATATATATTATATTTGAATCGATGAATCGATATTATGATTTGACTGTATAGGCGATATGCAATGCATAATAAACACTACTGTTTAAAAGTTTGTGAATTAAAGATATGAATACTGATTAAATTAAGAGTCAGACAGTAAAGACATTTATAATGTCACAAAAGATTTCAAATCATTTCAAACAAATGCTGTTCTTTTAAACTTTCTATTAATGAAAAAATTAGGTTTCCACAAAAACATGAAGCAGCACAACTTGATAATAATTAAAAATATTTTTTGAGCAACAAATAATCATATTCTAATGATTTCTGAAGGATCATGTGACACTGAAGATGGAAAATTCAGAAATGTATCATAGGAATAAATTAATATAAAAATAGAACTTGTAATAATATTTCATACTGTAATATCACTCTTTTTACTGTATTTTTGATCAGTTAAATGCAGCCTTTGTGAGCAGAAGAGACATTTGAATTAATGATTATATGTAGATTAAATAGTAGTTGACATTGAATGAAATACAATAGCAAAAATACAGCCATATAAATTGAAAATTGAATCTAGAGGGCTAAATATCTCTCTAAATGGAAAGGAATTAGTTCTCTCTAAATGACTACATAGCATGCAAAGTAAGTGTGCAAGTCTAATCTCTTAAGTTCAATATTATACAGGATGAACTAAACTGAAAAAAGAAAGAGAGAAAGAGAAAGACCGAGAGAGAGAAACAGGTGTCAGCGGGTCAAACAGACGGGCTGTTCAACCAGCAGCTAACAGACTGAATCAACAACTAAACCACAACCTCTCACTTTCACACAGTCGCTCGCACAAATAGATGTGCACTTTAAATCTGAGAGCAAAAGCCTAATGTGACGCGGTTTCGTTTCCTAAACCCCTCAGAATGATTATTAGTGGTGTTTGCAACTTTGCATATGCATCTATTACTAATGCTCATACCAACATAAAAATGTTGCAAAAGTGCAAAATTAAAATATGTTGGATGCATGCTGGATGGATGATAAAAGTTGCATTGAAGAGGTTAACTTGATACTTTAATGCATAATTAGTAATATTCTGTTAAATGCAAAATTTTTTTTCCTTGCTAAGATCTTCTCGGAGGGCCGTTTACATCACTTCCTGTCTTGTGAGGATGAGAGCGACAGCAATTGGATGTGCTTTGTAAATTCTGCCCCGTCTCCATGGCAACAGAATCTTGCCGGATTCCAAATTGGAATGCAGGTTTACTTCTATGCAGTGAAGGATCTAATGCCGGGGGAGGAGCTACTAGTGGGGCGGAGCTTAGAATACAAGCGGCCAATGAGCACCAGCCTCAGAACACCCTGTCTGAAGCAGCCGCCTCCAACAGACCGTGAGTGACAGCCACGACCAATTTCACGCTGTTCTGATTGTCAAGAGTACTATACAAACACATTGAATAAATGTGTTTTATTTTATTAATAACTTATTGTGCTGTTTAATGGGATTGCAGCCTTAAATTGAACTTCATTTCATTGGAAAAACTGCTTCCCCACTGTTGTGATGGCTATGTATGTAACTTTCTTGTTAAATATATTATATAAGTATTTTTATTTTATTTTAAATCAAAGATCAAGTGAGGAAGAGAAAGAGAGGTTATACCGTCACTGAGATCCTGGATCTGAATCCCTGGAATGATCATCATCACATTCAAACACAATCGAAATATGGGGAAAAAGTGACCAGACATCTGCAGAATCCTAAATCACCTCCATCTTTGATGACTAATAGCATCTCTGACATTCGAGGACATGTTTACACCCCCTCTATGCCTAGGTATATATGGCCTATTATTCAATATGTGCCTTCACATCAGCCAATGGGCTTTGGCCGAACAACAGCACACATGTCCAATGATATTCCCCTTCCACCAATCCACATGTATCCATCTCTTTTGAGTCAAATATCCAAAGAGAATCACCTTTCATTAGCGCTGACCAATAGAGGCGACCTCAAAATTGATGTGAGAGACTCCACAATGAGAGAGACAAAACCTAAAGATTTAACAAAGATGTCACGTGACCAACCACCAACACTCAGCAATGCAACCGATCCCTCCGAGATGTGTGTGGCTTCCTCCTCCTCCTCCGTCACACACGCCACCACAGAGTCTCAGAAGAGGCAGACCGCAGGGTACAAGGCTTTACCGTATCCACTGCAGAGACAGAACGGAAAGATCCAGTATGAATGTAACGTGTGCGGGAAGAACTTCAGTCAACTGTCAAACCTGAAGGTACGTGGATTATTGTCTTGTGTGTGTGGTTCAATAAACGATGTCTGAGATGTCCCTAATGGTGATGGAATAAAATATGAGATGGGAAGAAAAATTCCCCTGTGAAACTTTGTAAAACTTTTGAGTTTTTTTGTGAGCGAGCAGAAAGTTTCTCAGGGGAAGGCAACATTTTTGTGCAAGAAATTAAAATAAATTGAAATAATAAAAAAAATTCTCCCATCTCATATTTTGGAATATATATATATATATACTGTGGTATATTCTGTTCACCATTTATTTGATCAAAACTATACAGTAAAAACAGGAATATTGTTAAATATTATTACAATTTGAAATAACTGTTTTCTCTTTTTATTATATTTGAAAATGTGATTTATTCCTGTGATCAAAGCTGAATTTTCAGCATCATTACTCCAGTCTTCAGTGTCACATGATCCTTCAGAAATCATTCTAATATGATGATTTGCTGCACAAGAGACATTTATTATTATTATCAATGTTGAAAACAGTTGTGCTGCTTCAAATTTTATGTGTAAACTGTAATAGCTTTTTTAAGGATTTTTGATAAACAAAAACTTCCAAATAGCATTTATTTGAAATATAATTTTACTGTCAGTTTTGATTAATTTAATTAACACAGTCTCATCCCAAGTCATCATATAACTGACGTCTTGGGATGTCTTTTGACCATACGTCAACATCCGCCTTTTTAGGGTACCCTTAAAAGTCGGTTAGTTGTCATACAACTGACGCTTTACCTTTAACGTCGGTTAGGTGACGGGGTAGGTTTAAGGTCTGGGGTAGGGTTAGGATCCCATAACCTAATCTAACCGACGTTTAAGGGTACCCTAAAAAGGCGGATGTTGACGTATGGTCAAAAGACGTCCCAAGACGTCAGTTATATGACGTCTTGGGATGAGACTGCTGATTTAATACAATAATTTCTTTAAAAAGAATATATATATATATATATATATATATATATATATATATAGATAGATATATATATAGATATATATATATACAGTGATGTGAATAAGTTTGGACACCCATGCTAAAGTTGCCTAAAAAGAGGAATGAAAAATCATCTTTTGGATATTGATCTTAATGCCTTAATTAGAAAAATGAGGAAAACTCCAACCTTTAAGGACACAAATTTTCTTTGTGAATAAATTATGTATCATAAATAAATAAATGTTTTTCCTTAAAATACAGGGTGTAAAAGTCAGGACACCCCTATGTTAAATTCCCAAAGAGTCAGGCAGATTTTTATTTTTAAAAGCCAGTTATTTCATGGATCCAGGATAATATGCATCCTGATAAAGTTCCCTTGGCCTTTGGGATTAAAATATCCCCACATCATCACACACCATTCACCACACCGAGAGATTGGCATGGTTTTACTACAGTTAGCCTAACAGCTGGTTTGATTTGCATTGAAAGATGATCTTATGGAAAGTACCCCATGCCAATCTCTCGGTGTGGTGGAAGGTGTGTGATGATGTGGGGATATTTTAATCCCAAAGGCCAAGGGAACTTTATCAGGATGCATTTTATCCTGGATCCATGAAATAACTGGCTTTAAAAAAAAAAAATCTGCCTGACTCTATGGGAATTTAACATAGGGGTGTCCTGACTCATGCACCCTGTATTTTAAGGAAAAAACATTATTCATTCACAAAGAAAAATTGTGTCCTTAAAGGTTGGAGTTTTCCACATTTTTCTAATTAAGGCATTAAGATCAACATCCAAAAGATGATTTTTTATTCCTCTTTTTAGGCAACTTTAGCATGGGTGTCCAAACTTATTCACATCACTGTATATATATATATATATATATATATATATATATATAAATTACTGTATTTAATATTTCTTTGTGTTTTTTACTAAATGTCCAGGTGCACTTGAGGGTTCACAGTGGCGAGAAGCCGTACAGGTGTGAAATCTGCAGAAGGAATTTCACCCAGCTGGCTCACCTTCAGAAGCACATCCAGGTTCACACGGGAGAGAAACCGCACGGATGCCATGTAAGGACACACAGAGATCATATCATTGCTTTCCAGGGCCCTGTTTACTGTACACCTCGTATTATGATGCTTTTTGGATGATCTGATCACAAGCATATGACGTTAAATACAGGTGTAAACAGGTTCAAACAAATTTGAACTTGTCCACTTTTGACCGATTCCATGTGGGCTAGTTTGTACAAAACACCGTCTGCTCTCCACCTACTGACCTGATGCGGACAAATTACAGGAAGGGATTTAAACTTTGTTGGCTGGAGACCCAAATTTGGTTTGAAGATGAAAAACATACCAATCTCAATGTTCTCTCACCCACCACTCACAGTGTTCGGCTGGTCTCGTGGTTCTCAGAGCAGAAACTAAAGCTGATGCTCCGTGTGTGTTTTTCTGTTTTCTCCGGTCGTGTTCATATATAAATTGCGTCTAGTTATTTTACTTTTATTATTTTGATCGAAACTCGAAAGCCCATGAATGTACCCTCCCCTCGAAGAAATCAGGACAGAAGTGTTTA
Organism: Pimephales promelas; assembly: GCF_988280905.1. Lineage (NCBI taxonomy): Eukaryota > Metazoa > Chordata > Actinopteri > Cypriniformes > Leuciscidae > Pimephales > Pimephales promelas. Next base: position 32,595,885 of record NC_142781.1, on the reverse strand, counting down.
AAAGTGGGCAAGAGACGGGTTAAAACACCAGGTGTAAACGGGAACGTCTACTTGTGATCCGATCGACCGAAACGCATCTTAATACCAGGAGTAAACAGGGACTTTTCTGTGTCTCGTGTGCAGGTGTGTAACAGGCGTTTCAGCAGCTGCAGTAACCTGAAGACTCACCTGCGCCTGCACTCGGGGGAGCGCCCGTACGTGTGTAAGCAGTGTCCCGCCAGCTTCACCCAGCACATCCACCTGCGCCTCCACAGACGCCTGCACGCCACCCCACGCTCACACCAGTGCCCGCAGTGCCCTCGCAGGTACACACACCTGTGCAGCCTACAGATCCACCGCCAGCAGTTCTGCCCCGCCTCCAGCGGCACAGGCTCCGCCTCTCAGCTGGACTCAGCCAATGACGAGATCGAGAGGTTTGACCTCAGCGAAGGTGCAGAGAGCCTTGAGGTCGATATGGAGGCGGAGTCTATAAAGAGGATGTGCCGGGTGATCTGGACTCAGGTGCTTGCTGGGAGGGAGTAGAACAGGTCCACGTAAATATGGAAGCATATGGGCAATGTTCAATTTGAAATGTAATATGCAAAATGACAATGCAATATGTAAAATGGCGTTGCATTCTGTATTTATATTTACATTTTACATTACCATTTTTGTGCAAAGTGAAAATTAAATGACACAATTTACATTTGCCATTTCATACACTAGTTTTAATATGCATATTGAAACGCTCAATGTGCACGTTGAATTTTGCTAGATTCATTGCGGGACATTTCATGAAAATGCAATCGCAAGTGTCTTGACTGTGTAAATGCAATTAAGAAAAATAACATTTGAATGATCATTTTGCCACAGTTTTTGCTCATTTCTGTAATGCATTTTCATTTTAATTTTGCCACTTGCAAAATGCATATCAAAACTACTGTATGAAATGGCAAATGTAAATTATGTAATTTAAATTTCATTTTGCACCAAATGTTGCTAGAATGGTGATGTAACATGTAAATTTAAATCCAGAATGCAATGCCATTTTACATATTGCATTGTCATTTTGCATATTACATTTCAAATTGAATATTGCTACCCATATGCTTCCATACATAAAACAACAATGAATTGTCCATGCAACCCTCTTTTCTCTAAAAGTTTTCAACGGTGATATTTGTAAGAGATGCTGATTTCCTGTTTTATAGTTTTATATGTGTTTCATTTATTCGATACATACATTTTTAGTTGTTTTTGTTTGTAAAATGATTCTGTTAATTATATTTAAATATATGTTGAGCTGAATTTTCAGCATCATTACTCCAGTCTTCTGTGTCACATGATCCAGAAATCATTATCAATGTTGAAAACAGTCGTGCTGCTTAATATTTGTGATGCATCTTTTCAGAATAAATAGAAAGTTCAAAAGAACAGCATTCATTTGAATCAGAAATCTATGTATAAATGTCATGACTATTGCTTTTGGTCAATTTAATTACATTAATTTCTGAGCCTAAGCGTTTGAATGGTAGTCCATATGATTATCATTCAATATTATACACTTTATTACATGTTGTATATTTGAATAATGTCTGGGTTTAAGTTTAATTTTTATAAGTTTAATTTAAACTTTTTTAAGTTTAATAGATTTTTTAAATCTAAAAGTCCAAAATGGTCATATTTTTGTAATATCAAGTGAACTCAATAAAACCATGCTTTCAGACAAGAGTTGATAATGGTATATTTTAATGGTACCATTCTCAGGGCAAAATTATTGTCATATTGGAGAAAGCTGGTACGTGTTTTATATGTTGTAAATATGTATTATTTATTAGTCTGATATCTGTTACCCAAAACAGTGGTTTAATAGCCTATTTGTATGTTGTCTTTTCAATTTGTGCTATGATTTTCTTTTATGCTTTGCTATTTAAACAACCATTAAATAGACTATATATTTTAAATACATGTGTCACGTTTTTCTTTTTAAGGTGTGTGTGTGTGTGTGTGTGTCCAGCGGATATCATGTTTCTCTTGTGTTGTCCAACAATCCAGGTCACAGTTACACCTACACACAGACACACGCAACCATAGGTAGGACTACACAGAATGTCACATAATTGCTGAAATATACTAAAATAAGATAATTATTTATACAACAACATGAATGTTTTAGCGGATGCGCGTCACTGTCTCTTTAATGGTCCAGAAGCGTGACGTCAGATATTTTGACAGGACGACGGAGAGGAGAAACCGGATCCGCCGCTGACAACAACAACAAACACAAAGATGTGTCGAGCAACGCCGCGTCCCGGTCGCTGAGATGCCGGTAACGGAGCGGAGAGGACGCGACGCGTGGTCGAGCTGCTGGCGCGTGCTTCTGCTCGCTGCGTCCGCGCTCGTGCTGCTGGCGGAGAGAGCGGCGCGTGAGTGACCTTACACCGCATCACAGGAGCATCTAATGCACCCTATATATAGCCTATAAATCACATTATAACGAACGTTACCGTATCCATTTACCAAGGTATTTACATACTACTCCAAGATCATTCAAAGAATACCATGGCACTATTATTACATGTCCAAAATCCATAGTACGCCCAGAAATACGGTATTACTTACAACATGTCTGAAATACCATGTAACCATGAAACCTGTTCAGAAACATGTAAAACCATGGTATTTTTGGTACCCTTTTTATTTTTTTGTATATTTGGAAGTACCTTGGAGCACCATGTAATACTGACACATATATTTTGTCTCTCTCTCTCTCTCTCACACACACACTTCATCTTTCTTGCTTGAGCATCTGTTGATGTACCATCCAGAAACCTGTGTGTGTGTTTATGATATTCTATATATATATATATATATAGTAGTAAATATATAGGCTAATCATATATATATATATATATATATATATATAATGGCCAGTATTAAAGACAATATGAAATAATTATATTGATATAATATTTACTTTGAATCATGTTGAAAATATATCTGTAAGAGTATTGTTATAATACATGTCCTTTCAGTATATGTATATATATAATACTGGACAGAAACTTTTAATTAACAAATTCAAATGTATCTGAAGGGGCAATTTTCTAAATAATTATTGTTCAGATGCAGCATTGCAAAAAGCTTTAATGACAGATTACTGAATAATTACAGTTTAACCTGGATTTACAGTGATATTATCTCATCCCATTTCACTGCTCTTTTGTTCTAGATAATCTCATATGATTCAAAAGCATATTGAAGTGCACAGATGTAGATGTTCTCTGTGTTGTTCCTCAGTGATCTGCTGTGTGGGCTTCTACCTGTGGCAGGACGAGCTGAGCTTGGCCGCTCTGACCTTTGCCCTCTTGTTACCGGGGTCAATGGTGCAGGTGTTGAGTTTCAGATGGTACAGGGCCGACGGAGACAAGCGCACAGGCCACAATTTCATCATACACACTCTTCACCTGGGCATCTTCAAAAGGTGTGCTTCTAAAGGAATAATATCTTCAAAAATTACAATTGAGTTCATTTGGGGCTTCCCAAACCCTTATTTTTTCGTCAGCCGAACCATGAACCGAACCAACTCGAGCTCAATAGCGACACAATTGCCTTCTGTAGAGCTGCCTATAGCTGAATTGATCTCGTTTTATAATTGATGAACTTGTACACCGTTATTGAACTGAACTAAATCAACACTCAACGGACTCAATTAGAATTTGTCTTATATTTAATGAATTTTACCTTCCTGTTAATACTATGAAGCTGCTTTGAAACAATGTATATAAGTAAAGCTGACTTGATGTGTGTTGTGTGTCAGATTTTGGGATTGCAGTGTGTGTGAATGGACCGCTCAGGGCGCGTCGCAGTCGCATGCGAAGGAAGTGATGCGGCAGGCGGATGTGTCTGCGTTGCGTCTGCTGGAGGTCTTGCTGATGACGTTACCTCAGACGCTCCTGCAGATGTACGCTCTCAGCGTTACCGGCTACGGCCTCTCGTCTCCAGGTCAGTCCTTCCAAACGTAATTTGCAGGTGGGACTACATGTTCCCACCAGGGTCGATATTGTCCCCACCACTTTTTGAAACATCTCGCGGCACGGATGTACCTAATATAAATAAATAAAACATCTTCCGTTAACTAGCAGAGCATTCATTTCGTCCGTTTGTTAAAAAAGAGGCGATCTAACGCTGAAATGTGTGGTTTATTAAATCAAGCAGAGTGTTCGTTGCGCGGATACGTTGTTCTCTATCGGTCTTTACAATCTATCGCTAACACCGTTGAGGAGACTCGATTCGCTCCGGTGAAATCTTGCACACACTGATATACAAGCACTGATGTACATATTCGCAGTGTTGGGGAAGCTACTCTGAAACTGTAGTTTGACAAGCTACAAGCTACTCGTACGTTAAAGTAGTTAAACTACAGTCAAGCTACCCTTTTGGAAAAGTAGTTAGCTACACTACAAGTTACTATCAAAAAGTAGCTAGCTACATTGAAACTACTTTTACTTTTTGAACAACATATTATAAATATTATATTACCTATTATTATAAGATGTTATAAATCATATATTATAAATAACTGAATAAGTGTCTGATGAATGTTTTAATTCAAATATTTAGTGTTTAAAACAATGCAATACAATTATGATTTCATAGAGTATTGTTTTATTACACACAACACTCAAATATCTCAGACTGTTTGTCAAAAGTGCAAAATTGCAACAAATAGCCTACAACATTGCAAGAACAAAATATACATTCAACATAAATGGCATTTAGAACATTTTCTCAAAAATAACGATTAAACTTGGACAAATAAGACCATGGGTAATTAACGCTTGTTTCTCTGTCCTCAAAATCTGCCGTCACCCTAATATGGGTGTGTCAATGTCAACCCACTTCTTTACGTCAGTGAACCGTTAGCCGCAAGATGCGTGATTAAACAACAGGTGGCGGTAATGGCAAAAAATGAGTTTGCAATCTAACGAGAAGAAGAATATCCTTGCATCGGGCTGATTCACGCAGGCTCGACAATGTAGCAATGTAGCTTTTGCTCGCGCTACACCGCTACTTGCTGCAAAAAGTAGTTAGCTACTGGAAAAGCTACACTGTTTAAAAAGCAACTGAGCTACTGCCAAGCTACTGAAAAATGTAGTTAAGTTAGTAGCTTCGCTACTTGTAGTTAACTACTCCCCAACAATTCGGTTTTGATATTTATTCGCGTGAAAATTATCGGCACTAACAGTATATAGTCATAGATGTTATGCGTGTCTTTGTCTCCTCAGGTGAGAACCACCTATATATACATGATGGGGTTGGGCCGTTCATGTCCATTCGCATATTGCCTTGCCAAACAAAAAATATTTTTCACAATATAACCCAATTCACAGTTTTATGTGAACGATTAGGCAGGATGATTTTCAGATCATTGTGAAGAAAAAACTCTAGGCCACAACATCCATTAGGCCGTGTGTCCACCAAAGCGTTTTTAGCCAGCTGAAAACGCTAGACGCTCTGCTTTGGGCGCTTGAGAGCGTTTTGGCAGCGCAGCGTTTTTTCCGTTGCTATGATACAGAATATCCGCAGCAGTTTGAATGTTGTGACAGTTGGTCAGTGTGGTTTAGTCCCGCCCCTCCTCCACTGTGATTGGACGGCTGGGTAAAAAGTGACAGTGATGAGCGCTGCGTTTTATCCAAAGTTGAACATTTTTCAACTCTCTGCTGGGCTCAGCGCTTCAGCATGAAAAAAACGCTCAGCGCCTCGGTACGCTCATGGCGTTTAAAAAACGCGGCGCTCCCATTGAAAACAATTGAAAACCTACGCCTGGCGCGTGGAAAAACGCTTTGGTGGACACACGGCCTTAGTCAAAAGTCTTGTGGATAAACACCACAAGACTTTTTCGTTTGTGTTTCGTGGCCTTATTTCAGAAACTTTCATTTTTAGTTTTTTCAATAACATGATTCAAACGTGTACATACATGTTGCTCACATATTATGGTAGCCCTGTTTGTGCTAAATATAGTGTAATTTCATCTGTCCCATTAATATGTTTATAAGCAACTGAAACATGTCAGAACATCTCAAGGACCCCAGAGGGTTAATTACAACTATTTCAGGTGTTTTTGGAAAGTGATTTATGGAAGTTTTTAATGTAGTGCACTTTTCGTGTGGAGGTGAGAACCAGTATATCTTGACGACACACACACACTGACCTGTCCCACCCAATTTTTAAAGCAAAGTCACACCACTGCACACATGTATAGACAACCGTGTGTGTTTTTGTCTGCAGTGGCTCTGTGCGATGCCGTGTGTTTGCTCTCGCTGTCCTGGGCGCTGGTGCTCTACAGTCGGGCGTGTTGTTTGATCCGTCCGGGACATTTGCAGATGCCACCAGCAGCGCTCCTGTGCCAGCTCCTGTGGAGGACAGGCATGTTAGCCGCCCGCTTCACCAGCCTCGCCCTGTTCACACGCACCTTCGGCTGCTGGGTCATCGGGGTCGTGGGTGAGTGCATGAAGATCACAGATGTGCACGTTCAGGGTTTGTTTGTAAATTAGCATTGTACACTTTGGGGTCAGTACGTTTTTTTTTTTTGGTAACACTTTACAATAAGGTGTTAACATGAACTAACAATGAGTAGAACATTTAGTTATTAATCTTTAGTTAATAAAAATACAGCTGTTCATTGTTTGTTCATGTTAGTTCACAGAGAATTGACTAAATGTTAACAAATACTACTTTTGATTTTAAAGCTACACTGTGTGATTTTTACCCCCATCTAGTGGTGAAAAGGTATATGACCATCCAGTGAATATTAGTTTCTGTTCCTCTCAATTGCGATTTCGTTTTAACTCCTACGCTGGCCAATGTAGTACAAGATTAACATGGCTTCCAGTTCGACCTCGTCCATGAGTGTTGACTCAAACGCAAACGCGAAAGGCGAAGCTTGAATTAACGGGTATGTCCCTCTTTGGCTAATGTACTTTCAAGATGGAGGGGCAACATGGCGACCGGCATTAAATCGGATGGATTTTCAATGGCAGATTATACACTCACGAGAATACTTTATTACTTGAACAAAGTAAATATACATTAATGAGCACATATATTTTTGAAAGAACTAAGTGTTTTTAGGTCAGAATAAACTAAGAGTTACACAGTGTAGCTTTAATGATGTATTAGTAAATGTTTTATAAATGAAATACATTTTAAAAATAAATAAAATGAAAGAAAATTATATATTTTGTTCATTCTTAGTCCATGTTCACTAAATGTGTTAACTAATGAAACTTTATTGTAAAGTGCTACCAATTTTTTAAATAAATTAATACCTTTATTCAGCAAGGACATATGCTACTTTTATCAGAAGTAACTGTAAAGATATCTATAATGTTACAAAAGATTTTTATTTCAAATAAATGCTATTCTTTTGAAATTTATATTAATGTTAATATAAATATTAATATACATTAATCAAAGAATTATGCATTTTGTAAAAAAAAAAAAAGATCACAGCTTCCACAAAAATATAAAGCACGTTTTCTGTTTTCAAAATTATAATATTAATAATAAATAACTATTGAGCAGCAAATCATCATATTAGAGTGATTTCTGAAGGATCATGTGACACTGAAGACTGGAGTAATGATGCTGAGAATACAGCTTTGATCACAGGAATAAATTGCATTTTCAAATATAATAAAGTTTAAATTGTAATAATGTCTCACAATATTTAGTATATTTAATATCTATTACTGTAAAAAAATCTTATCGACCACAAACTTCTGAAGGGTAGTTTATAATTTCATGCTAAAAATCAAAAGAAAAAAAAATATACAATTTAAAGAATATATAAATATATATTTAAAAAAAATAATTTGCACAAATTATATTAACTCTATTTTTACGACCATTCAGTTTTGTTGTATTGTGACTTGCAATCTCTTTTTGTTACACGCAAACAAAAAAGCGTCTTAATCTTTGTGCGTCTCATGTTTTCCCAGCGTCTCATTGGTTGATGGCTGCGCTGTGGTTGGTCTCCCAGCAGACTGATATATATGTGGGTCATTGGTCATGGCGCGTGTTTAACTTCATTCTGGGAGGCGTACATGTGTTCCTGTTTCTCAACGTGAAGGACGGACCGTCCCGGTTCCGGATGGCAGGATTCTATACGGTACAAACACACTATCTTAATGAGAGCATGAGATATTTGTAGAGGATCTGTGCTAATGATATTTTGATCTGTTTTTCTGGAGTGTTTACACCATCAAAAACACTCTCTCATATTAATGAATATGAATATGCAGAAAATGAATATGGATTTCAAGGAGTAGTTCATGCAGAATTTGGAGCTGTTCCTTTAAGCATCGAGTGACGGCTCTGTGTGTGTAGGTGATGCTGCTGGAGAATCTTACACTGCTATTGGCTGCATCTGACATCCTGACTGATGCATCATGGGATAGCTTGATCGTCCCCACTGCGGTGCTGTGCAGCTTTCTGCTCGGTGAGGGTTTGTGTGTGTGTGTTGAGTGCATGATAGTAAGAAAGATCTCGATAACAAAGGTGTCATATTGTGAGAGTATTGTGTCATAGTGCACAATAGTGGGTTTGATCATTTACACTGAAATAAAAAGTATTTTTTTTTTAATGATTCCCAATTCCCAAACTGAATGTCAGAATGGGAAAGAAAGGCGATTTAAGCAATTTTGAGCGTGGCATGGTTGTTGGTGCCAGAGTATTTCACAATCTGCTCAGTTACTGGGATTTTCACGCACAACCATTTCTAGGATTTACAAAGAATGGTGTGAAAAGGGAAAAACATCCAGTATGCGGCAGTCCTGTGGGCGAAACGCCTTGTTGATGCTAGAGGTCAGAGGAGAATGGGCCGACTGATTCAAGCTGATAGAGGAGCAACTTTGACTGAAATAACCACTCGTTGCAGTAAAGCATTTGTGAAGCCACAACACGCATATTCTTGAGGCGGATGGGCTACAACAGCAGAAGACCCCACCGGGTACCACTCATCTCCTCTACAAATAGGAAAAAGAGGCTACAATTTGCAAGAGCTCACCAAAATTGGACAGTTGAAGACTGGAAATATGTCGCCTGGTCTGATGAGTCTCGATTTCTATGAGACATTCAGATGGTAGAGTCAGAATTTGGCGTAAACAGAATGAGAACATGGATCATCATGCCTTGTTACCACTGTGCAGGCTGGTGGTGGTGGTGTAATGGTGTGGGGGATGTTTTCTTGGCACACTTTAGGCCTCTTATTGCCGATTGGGCATCGTTTAAATGCCACGGTCTACCTGAGCATTGTTTCTGACCATGTCCACCCCTTTATGGCCACCATGTACCCATCCTCTGATGGCTACTTCCAGCAGGATAATGCACTATATCACAAAGCTCGAATCATTTCAAATTGGTTTCTTGAACAACGCCACTTAGAATTAAGGCAGTTCTGAAGGCAAACGGGGGGTCAAACACAGTATTACTATGGTGTTCCCAATAATCATTTAGGTGAGTGTAACTCTTATGACGCAAAAGTAAAAATGCTCTTTTATTAGAAAAGGCAAATGCTTTACAACACAATCGGATCTTCCTTTTTCTGAAATTTACCATTGTAAATTATAAACTTAAGTACCACACCATATAAATTAAAATACCACATAGACTAGTATGGTTAAATTAGAGTGTAAGCACTGTTTAAAACGACTGGCATTGATTTCATCAAATGTGTATTTCGTGTATTATTCCGCAAGACCTCTGAATCTACAGGGGTTGGACAATGAAACTGAAACACTGGCCAATGTTGGAGGTTTCACATCTATATGCCTGGCGGCCAATCTTCAGAGTGAAGCACGGGTGGATCAGTGATGGTTTGAGCTCCAATATCATGACAATCCTGATTGTATTTGATGGACACGACACTGCCGAGGACTACCAAACCCTTCTGGAGGATCATGAGCACCTGATGCTCAAACCGTGTATCAGCATGATCATGCACCAACACACACAGCAAGACTTGTGACAGAAGGGTTTGATGAAGATGAAAGTGACGTTGAACATCTCCCATGGTCTGACAGTCACCAGATCTGAATATTATTGAGGTGTTTTGGAGGAGCGAGTCCACCAGCATCATATAGTGACCTGGACACTGTTCTGGAAGTGGAACGGCTCATAATCCCTCTGGTCACTGTGAAGGACTTCTATCTGTCAATTGGTGCTGGATTTGGATGCAAAATGAGGCCCTCACCATTCTAACAAATTATTGTGTAGTAAAACCAGGTGTTTCAGTTTTTTTTGTCCAACCCCTGTATATCACATAAAAATATGATATGGTTTCAGTGGTTTAAATGTTGAAATTAAACTAAACTAAGCTAAACTAAATAGATAAAATAACACATTTTATATAGAGTCGTTTATAAAAAGAATTGTTAGATATAGACAGTTCTTGAATAAAGTGATCAAAGGGAAATATGAATTTGTCTGCAATGGGCTATATGCACGCATAAGTTCCGCATTTGACGCAAGGATGCTCGTCTATTTCCGGTTGTGTAGATTAAAGCGGAGGAAAACCGGAGAAAACGGGATTATGGCAGAGTCTTCAATATTTACTGTCCTCCCGTCTTTGAAACGAAACGTACATACGTTTAGATGTAATTTTATATACAGTTATGTTTATTTGATATAATTTTAAAAAGAAGCATAAACACAACGAGGGGAGTCTGTTTTATCTGTTTTTGTGACTAACGTTTCATTAGTATAACCATGGAGTATAAAATTCAATATAAATTCTTGCTATTGCATTGGACTCTATGATCGGCGGAAGTTATCGAGCATCCCTAATGCTTCACCGGAAATACCGCCGTGCATAGAGCCCATAGATCCATAACAGCAGCAACACGTGCATTTGATCTTTTTCAGCTAAATTAAATCTATTCCTCTCCATCTGTCTCAGGTTTGACATCACTGACGTTGTACTATCGTTTCCTGCATCCCAAATCCACTGAAATCTCTCAGGGTTTGCGTCAGCGGGCACACATGGGCCGAGAGTGTCTTCAGCAGGGCAATTCATCCTTCTCTCTGGGGGACAAAAGTCTTCCTCCGGCCCCTCTTCCCGTCCTCTTCCCGTCCTCTCACGCTTCCTTCTCCCTCTCGGGGATTCCCGGGTCTCTGCTGGAGCATCCCGGGAGCTGTGGCGTGAAGCTGGACGGCGAGTGCCGGCACCATCACTGGCTGCTGATCCGTCTCGCCCTGAAAACCGGAGACCCGGCGAAGATTAACGCGGCGTACGGGGCGGGGGGAGTATCCGGGATACTGATGGTGGATCGGAAGGGGGAAATCATTGAAGACGGGTGTGCGTCCACCTCGGAAAGCCGAGACGACACGATGGCCGACTGCAGGGAAGAGTTTGAGAGCGTGAGCGAAGCGAGAGAGGAGCCGGAGGAGGACGACAGTCTCGAAATGCAGAGCCCGTTAGAGTCGCCCGTCTCCGAGTGCAAGAGGAGCTCGCCGGAGGGGAAGTCTGTGTTTGGGGACAGTCCTGAGCACAATTACTGCCCCACCGAATCCAGCTCCACTATATACTTCAGCGCCGACCCACAGTCCCCGAGCAGCTCCAGTAACCCGCGCCTGGACCGCGAGACGCCCTTCGGTTTCGGCTCTGGAACCGGGCTGGAAACGCTGGACGAGCTGAGTCCCATTTCCATAGAAGGCGGGATGCACAGGGATCTCGTCCGGGGGCTTCTGGGCCGAGCGGGACCCTGCTACACCTCCGCTCCCGGACTGAACGGAGAGACTTCGGGAAGCCACCTCAGAGGCCCCCGTCGACAGGTGGTCCTGTCCCGCAGGGGCCCGGAAGAGGACGGTGGGTTTTAACAGCATTTACCATGCCAACTTTAAGAGTGTGAAAGTTCTGAGGCGACATGTCTTGAACGTTATGCAAATGAGCTTCAATGGCAACTACCAATGAGAGTGAAGATGAAAATGGAGGAGGAGGAGGAGTTAATGTTGTTGTGAATGTTTCACTGTTCTGTGCCCACATTCAGGGATATGGTTTTAAAAAAATAATAATGTGTTGAACACTTGTTTGGTAGGCTATTTATCTCGCCCATGATATGATATTTATTATACGCTGCTGCAATTTAAATGCTCTTTCCCCTCTAGAATGTGAATGTGTCACATTTAATGTATATTTAAAGTATATACACTACTTTTGAAAAGTTTGGGGTCTGTACGATTTTTGAAATGCATCTCTTCTGCTCACCAAGGCTGCATTTATTTGATCAAAAATACAGTAAGATTGTGATTTGTGAAATATTTTCATATTTTAAGATAACCGTTTTGTATTTGAAATATATGTTAAAATGTAATTTATTTCTGTGATCAAAGACGAATTTTAAGCATCATTACTCTAGTTTTCAGTGTCACATGATCCTTCAGAAATAATTTTAATATGATGATTTATAATGACATTTCTTCTTCTTATTATTATTATCAATAAAAACAGTTGAGCAGCTTCATATTTTTGTGAAAACTGATACATAACTGAAACATATATATTTTTTTCTAACATTATAAATGCCTTTACTATCACTTTTAATTAATTTAATGCATCCTTGCTGAATAAAAGTATTAATTTATAAAAAAAAAATAAAAATAAAAAAAATCGGACCCCAAAATTTTGTAAAAATGAATGCAAAAAAAATATAATAATAGTTTTACGGCTAACTTACAGCCACTACGATCACTGTCAGTGTGAATGAACAGGCCATTAATTCATAAACTACAAGCAGCTGGAACATAAAAACCTGAACCATTCAGACTTATGAAGAAGATACAAACTTTTAAATGTTTACTTTTCTTTAGTTCTGTTTTTATTTCTCTCACTGTTTATCTGTTTATGTTCAGAATGGAAAACTTGTGTGCACACGAAACTAACATTCACTAAGTAACATTATTATCACATGACCTCATCACATTGCTTGTTCAATTAAGCGGCATCTAGTTATCATCTCAGAACTAAAAATTATTTTAGTTTAAGCTATTTAACTTTTTTAATCCAGTTGTACTTGCTGTCCAAACAAATAATAATTTAAAAAGGAGATCATCTTCATTTGTGTATTTGTGTGTACATGCCCTTCTGAACACAACCAGTAAAAATCCACATGCTGTTGGTTTTAGCTGAAAGCACAATCTTCTGTGTGTGTGTGTGTGTGTGTGTGTGTGTGTGTAATTCCACTCTTATGAAGGGCTGTGGTCTGGTTTATTATTCATTGGTGTATATTGCCTGAATGATACAGACATAAATAGAGACAAAACTCATCTTGGAACATGATCATATCTGCATTAGAACCAATCTAGATATATCTATCTGGCTAAACCTGTTTATTTCATAATTAGTTCATAATGTATTTATAAAGCAGATGCATGGTTCTACTGTAAAAAAAAAAAATAAATCTGAAAAATAAAATATCCTATGTATGATACATTTGCCTTGGATAAGGATGGTCATATTGTTTCAGGGGTATTTTAGTTAATATCCACTGGAGTGGTTTTTCACGGTTTGAAGTGCTCTCTCTCTCTCACTGTGTGTGTGTTTTCCATTGTTTTTCATTAAAGCATATTGAGGGTGTGTTTACTATGTAATAATTGTTATTTGCATGCTTTTTTTCCAGAAGGATGACTAGTAGTGATGGGTTATTTCCCATAAGGCAGGTCAATATTTGCAAAAATTTCTAAGCAAATTCAGCCATTAAATAAATGATAGCGATTAGCTGATATTGTGAATGAAAGTTTGTTTGATTTTTCTGGATGTGGGTTGTTTGCTCTAATGGTGAATTCCGTTTATTCATTAAATTAATTTCACAAGAACCATGAATGTGTCTTAATATATCTCCTTTAACATTTCACATTTGTCTCGACTTAAGTCATCAAGCTCATCTTTATCTATATCTACTGCTGCTGTACACAGAAAATATGAGTCATCATAAGTAAAATTGAAGGAAAAAATAGCCAATCACACAATGGAAACTATATGACTAATATACACGGATAAGAATAGCAAGTGTCAGACAAAACATGAAGGCATTGAACTAATACAATAATGCAAAGGGAATTGTACATAAAACACTCGGTTTCACTGATAGGGTCCCAGACTAAATTGCATGTTTGGGCTGTTTTACCTGAACGCAACTTTCATTGATATTTCTTAAAATATGACAGTGGCATTGTTTTGTCTAAAGATACACGCCAGTAATGTTTTTTTTTTCTAAGGCACGTTTATAAAATCTACTTAATGACATAACTAAACTAAGGCCTAATCCTGGTTTAATCTAAAACGGGCCATTGTGTTTTGTGTGCGTTGCTTAACATAAACTCGCTAGATGTAACGTTACATGAAAATTTTTAATTTAATAATTTAGAGTTATTCAAAAGTTTTCATTGTCATTTTTCAGCTGTAAATGATCATACTTTCTGTGGAGATACCACGTGGTTGTTGCTGTGCTGTCACGTGGTATATGTTATTTTTCGCAGCGCTGGTACGGATGGATCAATCACAGTCGTGCAGCGATTGCCGATTACGCGATTACAATTATTATTGCATTAAAATTTTGATTATTCTTAAAGTATTATTAAATGAAATAAAAAATTGATGTACTACCAATTTTATTTTTTTAAATATTTTTATGAAAATGAAGCTTAATACAGCTATTACTAGGATAAATGCTATTTATAGGCTATTATACGGCACAATTTAACATTCAATTTATCTGGAATGTTAAATAAATTGTAAACCAAAAGGAGTAGTGGTCTGTGTCTACCAATCCTTTCTAACTTCTACCGCGCATGCGTGGTAACTTTGGTTCGTGGCTAAAGCGCGCATGCGCAGAGTGCTCACTAAAGTTTGGAGTGATTCGTGGAAGTTTGAGATTTGGAGGAAAAAAAGCCTAGCAGAAAGTCGGGGACTTGTAAAATGGCTTTTCGCAGGAGAAATAAGAGTTATCCTTTCTTCAGCCAAGAATTTCTCATTCAGAATCACGCTGACATTGTCTTTAGTTTGGTTATTTTCATTTTGATTGGACTGATGTTCGAGGTGAGTTATATAGTTTTGGACTCTCATTTTTTTCTTGTCTGTGTCTCTGCCAGCTGTTTTTCTGCCTGTCTTTCTTTGTTCTTCTGACTTTTACATCAACATTAAACATACAAATTTAAGACGGACATTGTAACTTTAAAAAACAGACCAAGACATGTAGACAGAGTCCACTTTTATTTGAATGTCTAAAGCGTTTGAATCAAATCCACTTAACGTTAGCTGCTTGCAAAAGTCTCACACACTCCGTTTATGCATTAATCTACATTAAAATTGTCCATTTAACGACACTCTGGTTGAATTCAGTGCATTACAAGAAGTCCTTAACTTCATTCACAATTTAAATCCAGTCATTATCACCGTCACTTGGGCCCAGATTTCTGCATTGTGATCTTGATGATGATGATGAAGATACGTAAAGTTCGTAAAGCATATTATGTGTGGTTTAAACCGATAAAGCAGGTGTCATAATGGTGTGGTTGAGTTTTATGATGGTCAGGGTTCTTCTGAAGTGCCACGTCAAATCTCTCACGCGCCCCCAGTTTGACTGGCATTCCAGAAGAGACCAATTTATGAATCTCATAAACGCTTCATATTCATATACATCATGATCCGTCGCTTATGAACCCCCTAACCTAAAGCAAAATAGGCATTTCAAGTTTCTAGATACATTTACTTCTCAGGTTTGTAGTTTTAGTCATCAGCACTGAATGAAACTCTCTTCATGGTTCATTTCAGTTCAGGCATCTCATCTGTCATGCAAATATGTGTGTGTTCAGATGGGTTTCCCCCTTTAACACCTGCTGTTCTGTTTCCATTCAAACACACCTGTGTTCATGCCTTCATGAAACTAATCAGTGGAAGCTCATTTGATTTGCTTTGCAATTTCTCATGTATCAAACTGCTGAAATGCATGTGGTTTCATGCAGTCCATATTTATGACCGTATTCATAAACTCGTCACTTCAACTGGATTTATTATAAGCTATTTTCAGTCGATTAAAGTACATGTTTAATTTGTTGTTATTTAATGTTCAACAATAAAGCAGACAGCAATAGGTTTGACATTAGAATGGCAAAGTTGTACAACAAGATCACATTTTAGTAAATATTTGAAATTAATTTTATATAGGAATAAGTACACAACATTTTGCAACAAATGTATAATAATACTATGGAAGCTTGTTTGGAAGCACCACGAAAAAAAAGGGTAATTGTGACCTTTTATCTCATAACTCTGACTGGCTTATTTTTTGCAATTTTGTAACTTCCATAACAAGCTTCCATACAATACAAACTACTAAAATTATTTAAAAAATATTATTATTATACTCTCCACTGTTTGTTGGCATGTTATTTCTTTTAGTCTTTGTATCGGATTGTCGTTGTCTTATTTACGTCAGAATGAAATACTTTCTATGTGTATATATATATATATATATATAGTTAAAGAACAATAATAATAAGTCTAAACTTTAAATTCCAGCTTTAACTGTATGAAAGCACATGAGTGTTTATTATAGAACATGTGATTTATATTGTGTGTGTTTGGACTTTGGGTAATGGCTCACGTCTGTGTGTTTTGCTCATCATTGTGGAGGAAAGATTTGATTTCTTCTCTCTTTCAGACGACAGCCAAAACAGCCATTTTATTCATCCAGCCTCAGTACAACATCAGCACCATGAGTGCAGGTCTGACACAGTCATTTGCGTTGATAGTCTGTCATTACCAGTTCGGTCTGATGCATCTGTAACATGAGCTAACGTGTGTGTGTTTCAGATGGAGAAATGACTCTGTATCATTATGGATGGAAAGATTGTGCCACTGTCCTCTTCTATCTTTGTATCACCATCATCCTTCACGCAGTGGTGCAGGAGTATGTGCTAGATGTAAGTGCTACAATGCAATGCATTCTGGGTAATGTAGTTTTAATGTTATTAACCGTACACTTGGCTCTATTGAGTGTCGAAGTTATGAGGTCACTTTGTAGGCCAAAACGTGGAAGTGAGTTAGTATTTTAGCACTTCCGGTTCCCTCACTCTAAAGCGTATGGGTTTTTTGAAAGGGTTTTTGCTAAATTGCCTGAAATAAGCTCTGTGGTGAACAAAGTCTCTAAATATTTTGATCTATGACATAAAACACATCAGTTATAACCTGCTTCTGTTTTTTTTTTTTTTACTTTATATAGGCATCAAAATGTATACATTTTAGATTAACTTGTAAAGATTATCTTGATAGACACAAAGCATGTAAGGGTCACAACCCTTTGTTGAACACAGATCTTATTTTTTTCTGAAATAAGGTCCCATGACATGACATCTATTATTATTATTGTTCTTTTTCTGTGTGCTCCGTTGCAGAAAGTAAACCGGCGTCTCCACCTGTCGAAGAGTAAAAACACAAAGTTTAATGAATCTGGGCAGCTGTGTGTGTTTTACCTGGTGTCCAGTGTATGGAGTCTCTATGTCATCGCCACAGTAAGAGCTGACGGATATCACACACACACACACACACACACACACAGCATATTAAACCTCTTGCTTTCTGTTTGGCACTTAGCTTAATTGTTTATGTAATTAATAGGAGGGATTCCTCCTGCATCCCAGCAGCCTTTGGGAGAATTACCCTCATGTTCACCTGAGGTACATACACACATTATCATACATGAATCTCTCAAATTGTCTAGAACATGTCAGAAGTCTTATTTCATCCAAGAATAAGAAAAAACTATATCTAGATTTTGCATTAAGAAAATTAAGCCTGTTTTTTTTTCTGTGAAAAATTTGCTGATTACCTATTTTTACAGTTGTATTGTTGAATAGAATTTATGCAGATTTGAATGAAATTGAGAATTTCTTTTATTTTAAAAATGGTTAAAAAAAGGGTAAGAAAATATTAGTGTAAAAGTATTAATGGCCTCAAAGTTTAAAACAGAATTTACTTTCTTTTTGCTGTTATTCAATCAATATATTGCAAACACTACTGTATATATAAAACATTATTATGTAACAGATAATATATATTAAAGCATGAAGACATCTTCTGTTTCTAACATGGTGGATGGAAACGCCTAGATGCACAAAAATTATTATAAAAAAAGTGCATGCTCAATTGGTGGCAGATAATTATTTTTTTTATTATTCCAATAAGAAGGCATGCACAAAATACGATGAAAACACATTTACTGAATAAATCCCTCTAACAAAAAAAAACTCATGCGACTGCCTCAACAAATGATGTGATTGGATAACTGTCCTGACCAATTACATCGCACAGCATCTTGATTGTTGGTTTGATTATTCTGAAATGACTGCGCAAAAGTCAGAATGATTTGGTTTAATTCCATCCCAGAAATGTCTCGCATAATTCTCGCGTTCGTCTGCTTGATCTAAGATGCGAGTCTTTTTTTCTGCTTTATTTGCAGATGTTTTATGGGATATTCCAATTTTGCGCATAAGTTAAATTTAAGACTTTTGATGGAAACGTCTAGTGTCAGTGATTGTAATTGTGTTTCTGTCAGGTTCCAGGTGAAGTTCTTCTACCTCACACAGCTGGCATACTGGTTTCACGCATTGCCCGAGCTTTACTTCCAGAAAGTGAGAAAGGTAAGCGAAGACGAGAGGAACGCAGAAACATTGATGCAGGGGAGATGCGTAGGTACATGCATAATATAATTAAAGTATATAATAACAGAAATATAATCAAACTATAATTGTGTTGCTCTTTTCACGTTTTTAGGAGGAAGTCCCTCGTCAGTTGCAGTACATCAGTCTCTATCTGTTGCACATTCTGGCTGCGTATCTGTTGAAGTAAGTCATGAACCACACATGAAAACTAATAACAGTAAAATTGCTGGATTGACTTTTAATAAGTCAGGTCACCTTTATATATATAGTGCTTTATACAATCCAGATTGCTTCATAGCAGCAGCTTTACAGGAAAATAAAAAATAACGATTCAATGATGCAAACCGAGTTCATTTTAGCTGAGCTGTAGAAGAAAATAGTGTTATTGTTCAGTGTTTATTCAGTTCCATTGTGAAGATCATCAATAATTGAATTAGTTTGTTTTATCTATAAAGCAGTTCTGCAGAAAACAGTGATCCGATAGCGTCAGTGCAGTCAAGTGTCCCCAAATAAGCAAGCCAGAGGTGACAGTGACCCAAACTCAATCTGGGGACAAAAAAACCCAACTTCCGGTTCAGTCGGAGGGCCAGTGAACGAACGCTGTGTGATTATGATTCAGGCTGCATCACAAGTCATAAATCAGATTGTGGATCGGTATCATTCAACTATTTCATCCAGTTCCTTTTGCTTGAAGATTGGATTCATCACCCCAGTATGGAGATGAAGCTGGTCATAGGTCTGGTTCTTGTGGTGTTTGCTGAGGATGGCTGTCGTTTCGATGAGGGGGATTGTCTAGTAGACACGGTGTCTGCTGACATTCAGGGCTGTGTTGGTCGTGTCTAGGTGTGGGTCCACCCTCTAATCTGGATACAGACTTGATACGGCAGACTACGGTAACCTCAGGATAAACCTAGAGAGACTAATATTAGCATTGACTACGTTTACATGCAGCCAATAACCCGTTCAAAACCGGGATATTAGCAATAACCCGGTCACCAACGGCCATGTAAACACAGGTGTTGTGCCTAATTTCGACCCCCTGCCAAATTATAACCCCCCCCCTCGTTGAAGTCAGTACCTGATTGCCTAATCCCAACCCCGCCCCTAATCCTACCCCCTCCCCCGCAACTAATCCTAATCCTAAACCTACCAATACTAGGGGGGTAATAATTTGGCGAGGGTCAAAATTCGGCACAACACCGGCAAAAACCCGAAGTTGCAGTTCCATTAGAATTCCACTGGAGGTGATCGCGGGCGAGAGCAGAATGAATGGGAGTCTATGGGGCTAAACGGCTAAATGCGTCTCTTTCACCTGCTATTCGTTAAATCAAAATAGATTTTATTGTTGATTCCGCAAGTTCAATATAGATTATAGGCCAAAAGTCGAATGAACGAGTTCTTATGTCCTTTTGATTTCTTACAGGTTAGGCTGTTGTTGGCCGGAACACGCTAGCGTTCTGCTATTGTGTGACGTCATCACAGTTTTGAACTGAATTTTAGAACAGATAAGTGAACTTAAAAATGCAATTTTCAGCTGAGTGTATTATCTTAGCCCTCCCTTTTGAATGCAACTTTCAAATTACTTGACAAAAAATTACATCCCGAGAAAAGTGGATTTATGAGGGTGAAACCCCATTGACTCCCATTCATTCTGCACTCGACCGCGAGCGCCCCCGCATGGACAGAGACGTGTTACTGCAGCCAGTCCAGAACCCGGAAGTAACCAGCCAGTGCCAATTCTCTTCAATTAGACATTCTCTGGCACAGCATACTTTTGAAGTGAGCTCCGTAACGTTACCAAAACGCAAACAAAGGCGATCGGTATCTGCCCCGAACTATTCACTATTCGCGTGCTGCTGTTGTTGTTGTCTTTAGATACGGGAAGAAGAATCGGAAATGACGCATATTGCGTCTTAAGGTTGTCCGTACGTCTAGACGCTAACCGCGCGTCTCCGTTTACATCGGGATATTGCAGTTCCATGTAACGTTATACAGGAGAAACTCTCTCTGATCACGCATGTAAACGTGTTATTCCTAATGTTTCAGAAACCCGAATGGTGACCTCAACCTGACCATAACCCGAAAATTGGCTGCATGTAAACGTAGTCATTGATGCCTTTCTTCTTAAGATGTAACGAATACATCTGATGTTATGGGAAGTGTTCCTGTTGACGTAATTGCAGCCCAACAATCCTTAACGGATGTGAGTGAATTATAGAAATATGATAATGTGTTATTTATATGCCAGGTTAAAGTGTTTGTAGTCTAGATTTGTTTTGCGTCCTGAACGAGGCTAGGAAGACTGTTCCAGAGTTTGGGTGCTAAATAGTACAAGGATCTAATGCCTGCAGTCGATTTTGACATTGCAATAGATGTGAAGGCTTATAATGCAGTAAAAGAGCTCTCTCAAGTACTATGGAACTAAACCATTTAGTGTTTTGTAAAGAATTAGCAAGATTTTAAAATGTATGCAATGCCAATGCAGTGTTGACAGAACCGGGCTAATGTGGTCATACTTCCTGGTTTTGGTAAGAACTCCAGCTGCTGCGATTTGGTCTAGCTGGAGTTTGTTTATTAAAGGGATAGTTCAACCAAATGAACTAGGAAAGTTGTCATCATTTTGTCATGAGTGAGTAATGGTAAGCAGACAGTTCACAGTAGCCGTAAGAAAAAAAAATACTATGGAAGTCAATGGGTGCAATTGTTTGATTACCAGATATTTCTTTGAAATATCTACTACTATACATCTATACTATATTATAGAACAACTTGAGGGTGAGTAAATAAAACTTTTGGGTGAACTATCCCTTAAACATGCAAATCAACCACAAAGTAGCGCATTACCGTAATCTAGCCTTGAGGTCATGACTCATGAACGCGTCAACTTTTCTGCGTTTGTCATTAAGAGTATATTTTGTAGTTTAAATATATTTCTAGGATGGAAGAATGTGGTTTTACTGATGCTTGAAACGTGGCTTTCAAATGAAAGATTGGTATCAAAGAGCACAACCAGGTTCCTGTGTCAGCCATCAAGTGTTGGCTGACACACTATTCTGCGTTATTATTACATGCCCAGAGGTTTTTGGACCAATAATTAAAACCTGTTTCAGAATCAAGTGGTAGGAAATTACTACATCTTATTTTTTATATCTACTAATGCATTTCGATAATTTTGTGAATTGGCATGTTGAAAACTAGTCCCATACTTCCTAATGATATATCCTAATGGTTGCATGTAAAGGGTGAAAGGAAACAATGGACCCGCATGGAAAATGAATGGGAAATTGGCAAAAAATGTGAAAATAGTGAGTTTTTTTTGTGTGCGTACAATCTAGAAATCATCCACGATCTTGAAAAAAAAGCACAAAACAGTGAAGGGGTGAATCTATAAAACATCAAGAGTGCAAAACAGACACATCCAGACACACACAAACACACTTTTTATACACAAACACACCAAAAAATTCAGATTATACATTATTAGTGTTTTGCATTTTTAAAATGCTCAGTTTGTCCACCAGGTGGCATCCATCTCATTTAAAAAATTGCTTTTATGAGGCCTAGGCTTGACTCTAAAATGAAATACAGCTTTAAAAAAAAAATATTTTTTTTTCTATTTTTTCAATTTTCTATTGAAATTTTCTAAAAACACCAAAAAGGAAAAGGAAAAAATATTATAAATCATGATTTTTTTTTAATTTTATTTTATTTATTTATTTTTTTTAATATGAATCCCACCCTTTGGGTCCTTTTGGACCCGAACACCCCGAGTGTGACTAAAACGAACAACCCCAGAGGGTTAAATAGGTTTGAGATTTTTGTATTTACTAGTTTGGGGAATAGAAACGGTCTCTATATTAAAGTATTTTATGGTATGAGATTGGTACCATGTTTGTTATTTATTTATACAAGTGGGAAAATAAAGAAGATAATTTTTTTTAGGGCTTTCTATACATGGATGTTTTTTACATGTGAGCCCTAAAAACAAAAAAGGGTTTTTAAAAACAAGTTTATTCAAATAATATTTTAGTTTAACCTCTGTATAATATCAGATATTTGCATGAAGAATGATTGATTTAATATATATTTTTCATCTCTCTTCAGCTTGACACGGGTCGGGCTGGTTCTGTTGTTTCTGCAGTATCTTTCTGAGATGGGCTTCCATCTGTCTCGACTGTTCTACTTCATTGATGAAAACCACCACAAAATGTGAGCCAAAATGATTACCATTCAAACTAT
This sequence comes from Pimephales promelas, assembly GCF_988280905.1. Classification (NCBI taxonomy): domain Eukaryota; kingdom Metazoa; phylum Chordata; class Actinopteri; order Cypriniformes; family Leuciscidae; genus Pimephales; species Pimephales promelas. The sequence goes on along the minus strand of NC_142781.1, from coordinate 32,572,947 downwards.
TTTTTTTTTTTATAGAAATGAATACTTTTTTTCTGCAAGGATGCATTAAATTGATCAAAAGTGAATGTGAACTTTCTATTCATCAAAGAATCCTGGGATAAGAATGCAGCACAACTGTTTTCAACATTGATAATAATCAGAAATGTTTCTTAAACAGCAAATCATCATATTTAGGACACTGAATACTGGATACTCAGCTTTAGGAATAAATTCGTTTAAATATATTCAAATGGAAAACGGTTGTTTTAAATTATAATAATATTTCACAATATTACGGCATTTTTGATTGGCGAGGAGACATATTTCAAAAGCATAATATTGTCCAAGGTTTCAGATCTGGTTATCATAACCTCCCTATATAACAGCAGATGTGCTTGTTTTGTGTGTAGGTTTGAGATGTGGTCCGTTGGGTTCGTCCTGACCCGTATGATTACTCTGACTCTGATGTTCCTGGCTGTCGGCTTTGGTTTGGCTCGTTCTGAAAACCAGATGCTTGATTTGGAGACTGGAAACTTCAACACTCTTTCTATCAGGTGAGACAGACATTCACGCTCATTGTAGTTCAGTACATCACGAGAGACCCAGACTTGAGAGTAATGCTGTGTGTGTGTGTTTGTTTGACACGCAGGTTGCTGGTGTTGTTCATGGTGTGTTTCACTCAATCCTGGATGCTCTGGAAGTTCTTCCGGTTCCAGCTGAGCCGAACACGCGAGCTGAGATTGGAGCAAGCGGCCCGGAAGAGAGCGGCCGCCAAACAACAGTCGCAGCGCACGCTGAAGCGAGATTCAGGTACGTGCTCGTTCTACATTACACTGCACTAGTCTGACCCCGATATACTTGTATATCGTCTTAGGGCTAAAAGGAAGTTTGAAATACCTGAGCATCGTTATACTGTTAGTGAACTTAAAAGAGTAGTTCACTTTTGAAAAACTTTTGCTGATAATTTACTCACCCCCATGTCATCCAAGATGTCCATGTCTTTCTTTCTTCAGTCGAAAAGAAATTAAGGTTTTTGATGAAAACATTCCAGAGTTTTTCTCCATATAATGGACTTCAATGGGAACCAAACGGTTCAAGGTCCAAAAGAAACTTTTAAGTAGAAACTGCAAACTTGTTCAAAGGGCTTTAAACGATTCCAGACAATGAATAAGGGTCTAATCAAGCGAAACGATCGCTCGTTTTATAAATAAATAACAAAGTTTAAGTTTTATAAGCTCAAACGCTCGCCTTGCTCTGTTCTGTAACGCACTCCTGTTCGAACTCGTTCATCAAAATGAACAAATCTTTTTCCGAGTCATTCGGCGAAAGAAACGAACGAATTGATTCGGAAAAAGATTAGTTTATTTTGTTGAACAGGAGAGTCACGAGTGTTTATGTTTGACCACCACAGATTATGTTTGATTATGTTTGGTGTTACATTTTTCTTCTCTCACACGAGCTGTTTGTGTTCTGCAGTCGGTCATCATGAGAACGGACTCATTAAAGCAGAGAACGGCACATCTCCTCGTCTCAAGAAGATCAAAGCGCCGTAAACTCCAGCCTCACACACACACACCGAGGGCACAGGAAACAGATCATCTGCTTCCTGTTACCACATCAAGAGAAGTGCATGTGGCGTTTCTCCAAGGGAGTGACATCAGGACTAGGGAACGGCAACGATTAATCGCGATTAATCACATCCAAAATAAAAGTTTGTGTTTACATAATATATGTTTGTGTAGTATGTATAATTAATTTGTGTATATATAAATACCCACACATGCATGTATATATTTAAGAAAAATGTGTTATTAATATATCAAATATTTATATTTATATATAATATTAATTGTGAATAAATGTATATAAAATATATACATGCACATATTTCTTAAATGTATACATGCATGTGTGGGTATTTATATATACAAATTAATTATACACACTACACACGCATATTATGTAAACCCAAACTTTTATTTTGGATGCGATTCATCGTGATTAATCGTTGCCCATCCCTAATCAGGACCCTCAACAGGCTCTTGTCAACGTTTCTAAACTTTTTTCCAGTTTCAGTATTCATTATTTCTTCTGCATACGTTTTCTACACATCACTCAGTCCTTCTTTATTAAAGTGCTGTTTTGAGGTTAGTTTGTTTTTCTGCATCTGCATTTTGAGGTATAAAACTGGCAACTATGGTGGCCTTGAAAGGACACTCATTGAGATGATTTTGTGAGACTTCACACATTCTGAGTTTGTAATGAACAAAATATTTACGTGACAATCTAAAAACAACCGACAAAGAAACAATCCATGTTTTTGTCTGGTTTGAGGTAGGAACAAGTGTTGTAGCAGTGAATTGACCCTGAATCAGAGCAAACACTCAGTCTTTCTCCTGTAACGAGTGTTTATGCTTTGTACGTTTATGCAGTTTGATATTTTATTGTATATGATGATGCTTTATAAATGTTGAACCTTTTTGAATAGTAAAAATGTAAAATTTTCAACAGAAAATTTTCAACTTTTTGTTATTTCATTGTTTATTTAATTATATAAACTGATAATTAAAAATGGCACTTCACATTTGGTAATGGGGGAAATCCTGTGAGAATGTCACATTTCATCTGAAAAGAGAAAAGGGTTTTACATAATTGTTCATGCTAAAAATAAAACAAACAAACTGAAAACAAATTTAAAAATACCTATTTTTTGCATGAAAGCTTAATTTTCATAGCCGTCAATGGAGAAAAAGACAGCTCTTGTGTTCTGAAGATGAACAAAAGGCTTTGAATAATTAATGACTGAATAAAAACAAATTGAGTGAACTATTCCTTTAATGTCGAATTTGGCGCGCGAACGCGAGTTTTGTTTGTTTACATGCGCGCCGAGTCATACCATACACTTCATAGAAGAAAATATATTGCACAAAACGACGGACACAACAGATTTGCAGCATATAATATAAACGTGGCTCATAAATATTAATTAGCATATTTGTTAACGTTCATCATGCGTCATTGTGTGCCCGGCGTGTTTCTGACTCTACCAGCAGATGGCGCTGTGGTGAGCCGGCGCTCTTTCCCCTCGGCGAGTTTGTCTTTTTAAGGATTCCTTTCCTATTGATTCCGGACATTGTGCTACGGCTCTCAAACACACTGCACTCCCCGACACTCGTCTCCTTTAATTTCATCATATCATTATTTCATCTGTTCATCAGCTCTGAAGATCACTGAATAATGGCTTTCCAGTATCCAAACTGCTATAGAGACGAATCAGTGGTGAGTGACCGGATAATAGAGAGAAAGAGTACATGAATGAATAGATGGGGGGGATGAATGAATGAGAACAAATGGATAAAAGAAGGAATGAATGTATCGAGAAATCAGTAATTAATTTGAAAATATATATGAATGATTGACTGAAAGAATAAATCAATGCACGAGACTGTATAAGTAATGGAATAATAAAGTGTGGTTTTGTTGTTAATACTTGGATGATAATAGTCATGTATTTATATATAAAGAATGAAGGAATGATAATAGACGGGTGAATAAATGAATTGATTCATATTAGAATAAATAAATACAAGAAAGAATGGATGGGATTAAAAATCCACCCATGAAAGACTGAGCGAAGTAATGTAAATAGAAGGATGATATGAATGTGTAAATTAACATATGAGAGACTGATAAAACAGAATGGCGGTCCAGGTTGTTTACTTGAGAAATAACCTTGTGTCATTCATTCTGACATTATTTTCCCTTTGAAAATGTGTCTGTACTGTACATATGTACGGTTATAAGTTCATAATCACTAAAACATGTTTATGTTCTTGACAGAAATTGATAATTGACAAGCATTATTAATTTTGCCAAACTGTGGTGATGTGATCATGTTGCCATGGTGACCTCATTGCTCACGTGACGCATGTGTGGGTTATCAGGTGGACGACTATCACGGCTGTAAAGTGCCTGACCCGTACAGCTGGCTGGAGGATCCCGACAGTGAAAAAACACAGGTGATCTCACACTCACACACACTCACACTCACAACACCTCTCCTCATGAACATCTGAGACATGACTCTTTCTGTACCGGCCAGGCCTTCGTGAACGCTCAGAACCAGCTGACCCTGCCGTTCCTGGAGCAGTGTGAGGTCAGAGACGTCTTTAAGGATCGCATGACTGAGCTCTATGACTACCCCAAATACAGCTGTCCCTTCAAACGTGGGAACAGGTGAGAGGTGGAGAGCAAACACTGAGAGCAACGAGTCCTTAATGCGCATACAATGGAAATCAATGCATTCCACCAGAACAAACCTTAAAATGCACACCGTTTCCAAAGTGTCAGATGTTCCTTACCAGGGTCTTAAAAGCATTGAATTTATTAATTTGGAAATAATACCTTAAAAAGACTTGAATTTTGATTGTGCTGTATGTAACTTCTCCATATTGTATTTTTCCTCAAAAGTTTCATTTGTCAACCATTATTACTATGATTTCCGATGTTTATTGTTCAGGGGTCTCTCAGTTCCCCATATGTAAGTAGCTAATGTTAAAAAAACAACTTAACGTTGTTCGGCAAACTTTCTTGTGGCCTACTGAAATGGTTTTATTTTTCATGCCTGCTTGGCTTATCTTTTACCCATTCCACATTTGAAAAATAAATGAAGGATTTAGTTTTTCTTTGCTGGTAGGGACGTGAAATAGGTATTAATTTTGCGTAGAAATGGTCTTAAAAATTGGACCTGTAGGAACCCAGCTCTGATGGTCTCGCAGAGCTCTTATTTTGTATTTTCAAGCATGCAGATTACCGGTCAAAATAATGGTAATGGTAATAATATTATTATCATTTAATGAATAAAATTAAAATGAACAGCATCATATTAGAGTGATTTCTGAAGGATCATGTGAAACTAAAGACTGGAGTAATGATGCTGAAAATTCAGCTTTGATCACAGGAATAAATTACATTTTATTTATTTTTGTATTAATGCAATGTTAATAAACAGAACAAGTCAAGACATACAAGTAGTAAACAATCTATCAAAACAAGGAGACATTATGATACCAAATACATTAAGAGAGGAGATATGAAAAGAAATAACATTATTTTACATTAGTCTTAAAGAAAAAAAAAAAGAGAGATGAGGGCATACAAGAAAAAAAAAAATAAAACATTAAGGAAGAATATTAAGCATGGTACAAATTCTGGATGTTTTCATTGCTTTCTTATTGAGAGATGTTGAAATTGTATTTTTAATACATCTTCAATTCTTCTTTGAAAAAGCTAAAGTGGGGTTTACTGTTCATATATTTAGCTTTATGGATATGAAATTTTCCAATATATAAAAGAAGGTTTATACAAAAATATGCATTTATTAAATTTTTGTCTTTGACATAGAATCTTTATATGATAAAGAAAAATTACAAAAAACCTTTTGGACAATGAGAGCATTAAAATTGTATTCACATAGAAAACAGTCACGATATTACTGTTTTTATTGTATTTTTTTAATCAAATAAATTAGCCTTGGTGAGCACGAGACATATTTCAAAAACATGAACAAACCTTCCCGACCCCAAAGCTTAGTTTGAACAGTAGAAGTGTGTGTCTGTGTTTTTGGAAGCACTATTAACATTTCCCTTTCTCCTGCAGGTATTTTCACTTTTACAACACGGGTCTGCAGAACCAGAGTGTTATGTACATGCAGGAGAACCTTGAGGCAGAACCCAGCGTGTTCCTGGACCCAAACACCTTCTCCGAGGACGGGACGGTTGCTTTACGAGGTGCTGGATGAATCTGTGTGAGTGAGGTGTGTTTCTGCAGTGTATGGGTGTCCGCTAAAGCCTGCTGTTATTGGCAGGTTATGAGTTCTCTGAGGATGGCGAGTACCTGGCGTACGGCACCAGCGCCAGCGGCTCGGACTGGGTCGAGATCCGCTTCTTGCGTGTGAATGGTGCCGTACCTCTAGAGGATCAGCTGGAGAGGGTCAAATTCACCTGCATGTCCTGGACTCACGATGGAAAGGGACTCTTCTACAACGTTTACCCCGAGCAGGAGGGCAAGAGTGACGGTAAAGACGCACTAACGCACGTGAAAAACAAATTCACACATGCATGTTATTTAACCCTTTAAGTGTCACCCCCCCTTTTTTTAATAAACATGAAAATGCACATTTCGAACTGAAATGGTTGTAATTCAATGCTTTGGAATATAGACGTAAGATTGGTCTCGTTTTAAAGGAGACATTTGGCAGATTTTTGTAGAAGTGAAATAAATTAAGAAAGTGAAACTGAAAAAAAGTTATAGAAGTTTGAGTTTATGAAAATGTACAATGTAAAATATATTTTTTTCAAAACCTGGGCGACTCTAAAATTGAAAAAAATCAAAGCCAAAAATCGGACAAAGTTGTGTTTCAAATTTTCGGTTGATATCTCAAACAAAATGAGCTTTCAGTGAGATTTTGTTTGGCCGCAGAACCAAACTTTTTCAATAAATGACAACCAGACTCCATTACTGTCTATATAAGAGCGCCATTTTGATATGAACCATTATTTCCGTTTGGCAGATTTTGATATGAATTCAACCTCTAAGAAACAAGTATGTGTGTTAGCTTCCTGCCACATCACAAATGGTGAATCTTTATATTTTTTCTTTATATTTAAAAAAAAAAAATTCAGACCTTTTTTTTGTAAAATAATTGAATGGATGGTATCTTTTGAACACTTGGTATGAAAACAAACTGAGGTTTCTACCCTTCTTTCATGATTTTTCATCTTCATCACTATTTCAAAATAAAGGTCTGAACACGCCTGGAGAAATGGAAATAATCTTGTTTCAAATTGATAAATTACGGCTCTGTAATTTATTTTGAAAATCAAGCTTTCAAATGATATATAGTTTGTCAATATTAGTTTAGGTTTAGTATAGGATATTACAGTTTTAAAAATGGATTATTTTGGGCCCACCGGTGGGCTGGTGACACTTAAGTATTATTATGTACTATAATATATAATACTATTAATATTTTGCATTAGCATTTATTTTTTTTATTTTAATTTTAGTTTGATATAGTATTTTTTTCTTTGTTTAATAATTTATTTTAACTAGGGCTGTCGATTTAACTCAGTTATGGAAAAAAGTTACATTGAAAATTATTTAAATTATGCGCATTTAACGCATCTGCCACAGACCTACCTAGGTCATCTTACATTTGATAAAATTAATCGTGACGAACATGAAGCAGGGAAACAACACACTGTGTGATGGAGCCTATAGAATGCAGTTAGAATGACCTTAAATTTCAAGATATTTGGGCAAAAATGTTTTTTATATCATATGATATAATTTAGCAATATCACACAAGTGCTGTTTTTGTCCCAAATAGCACGAGTGCAAATGTGATACTGAATTTATACAACAGTTCAATCAATAAGAAGTTAATATTCTGCTATATTTTAGACACAATTTTGTTGAATATTATTAACGAATCGAGGAACCAATGATTCAAAGTCCCATTCATAAAGAGAGCCATTGAATGAATCGAATGAATGAATGAATGACTCATTTAGACTTTTACCACCACCTACTGGCAGTTTTAGTTTCTTATTTAGAGGATTATTTCATTCAAAAAAATGTTCATATTTCCATAAAAGCCATTAAAGGTGTAGTTCGCCCAAAAAATCATTTACTCACCATCATGGCAGTTGAAGCCTAAAAGTTTGTGTAATAAATTCTATGTTGAATCACATTTAATATTTATTTCTAAAGCTACTTTTTTTAATGTTTATTTTTTTGCAATGTTTTATGTGATGCTTTTCTCATTGCTTTTCTCATTTCCCAGCCAAATTTTTTGTGCGTTTAATTAGATTAATTAATCGCCACATCATGCAATTAATTCGATTTTTTTTTTCTAAATTATTGCTTGACAGTCCTAATTTTTATTTTAGATTTATTTCAATTACCAAAAAATTACCTATTTATTTATGTATTTTTGTTTAGTTTCAGTGAGGAATAAAAACATTTGTAAGAGATCTTAATCAAACTCTCTCTGTCTGTCTCTCAGGCACTGAGACGTCCACTAACCTGCACCAGAAGTTGTACTATCATGTGTTGGGAACCCCTCAGTCTCAGGACGTCCTGTGCGCCGAGTTCCCCGATCAGCCCAAATGGATGGGCGGTGCTGAGGTAACAAACAAACACAGACGGTACTTCATTTCTGATGATGTTTGAGATATATAATGTCTGCGTGTGTGTTTTCAGGTGTCTGATGACGGCCGTTACGTGCTGTTGTCCATCAGAGAGGGCTGTGACCCCGTTAATAGACTGTGGTACTGTGACCTGAACGACGTCCCGCAGGGAATCACTGGTACAGACGCACAGACACATCATTATTCAGACAGAAATACTTATTTTCTGCTGCCAGTGTGTCATTTCTCTCTTATTCATGATAGGTTTGTTGCCTTGGGTGAAGCTGATCGATAACTTTGATGCGGAGTATGAGTACATCACAAATGAAGGAACCGTTTTCACGTTTAAAACCAACCTGGACGCTCCTCAGTATCGACTCATCAACATCGACTTCGCCCAACCGTCCGCCAGCCAATGGAAAGAGCTCATTCCCCAACATGACAAAGACGTCATCGGTGAGGCGAGATGATGTTATTAGAGATGAAAGATTTACTTTTTTAATAAATGTCACAAGACTTACTGTGCCTAATTAATCTGCATGTATTATAATATAACAAAAAAGTTTTTTTTCATATTCTATTAATTAAAATGTATTTACTTTAACAGTTCAATCAAATAAATGGATAAAAATGTCCCGTCCTACAGAAATTTGTCAGAAATTTGAGTTTATGCGTGTATACAGTATAAATTGTCTATATAATATTATATATATATATATATATATATGAAGAGTTCAGATGCAAAAGCCTCTAAATGCCATTTGAAATTTTCTTCTTTAATGATGATTTTTATCAAACTTGTATATTTAAGTTCAGTAATTTCACTTAAATGGCAATGATAATTACATATTAATTGTTATTGAAGTGAAATTACTGAACTTAAATATACAAGTTTGATAAAAATCATCATTAAAGAAGAAAATTTCAAATGGCATTTAGAGGCTTTTGCATCTGAACTCTTCATATATATATACATGCATACATATATATACATGCATATATATATGTATTATACATAATATTATATATATATATATATATATATATATATATATATATATATATAAGTAGTGCTGTCTATTGATTAAACAAATGAACTAATTAATTGCATATTTTTATAATTAATCATGATTAATCACACTTAACATTCAAGTTTTTAATATATTTTTATATAGTATTCATTTCACAGTCAATCTCAAAATTAATGTGGAAACAAAATAAAAATAACATAGACATTATATTTTAATATTCAGTTTCTTTATTAATTTAAGTATTTAATTATAATATGCATGTATAAAGTCTGTTTGTATTCTATATGTATTTATTAATTTTGAATATGATTTTGTCAGTGGTTTGTTATGATAAACATGATTTCTCTTAATCTCTCTCTCTCTCTCTCAGTGTTTGCTACCTGCACATACTCCAGTTTCCTGTTTGTGTGTTTCCTCCATGACGTGAAGAACGTGTTGAAGATGTTCCGCCTGTCCTCGGGCGAGGAGATCCGCACGTTCCCGCTGGACGTCGGCTCCATCGTGGGCTTCACTGGGAGGAAGAAAGACTCTGAGATCTTTTACAGCTTCACCTCGTTTCTGTCTCCAGGTCCGTCAAGATTCAGAAGCTTCTGACCTTAATAACTCATTAATAATTGTCAGGTTATGCTGTAACGGGTGTGTCTGGAGTGACATGTGCTGTGCTTTCCTGCAGCGATCATCTATCACTGTGATCTGACTAAAGAGCCGCTGAAGCCACACGTCTTCAGAGAGGTCACAGTGAAGGGCATCAATCCTGCTGACTACCAGACCACTCAGGTATAGCGACACACTTGCTCGTCCATCTGTCTGTCTCTCTCTCTGTGTCTGTCTTTCTGACCCCCTCTCTGTCTGTCTGACTGTGACTGTCTGTCTCTCTTTATCTGTCTGTCTGTCTGTCTGTCTGACTGTCTATTTGTCTGTCTGTGACTGTCTGTCTCTCTTTGTCTGTCTGTCTGTGTCTCTTTGTCTGTCTCTCTGTGTCTGTATTTCGGTGTCTGTCTGTCTCTTTGTCTGTCTGTCTGTCTGTCTGTCTGTGTCTGTCCGTCCGTCTCTCTGTGGTATGATCACCTTCACTTTATGTCTGTGTGTTTCTTACAGGTGTTTTATCCCAGTAAAGACGGCACCCAAATCCCAATGTTTATTGTCCATAAGAAAGGAATTGAGCTGGATGGTTCCCATCCCGCCTTCTTATACGGATATGGAGGTTTTAATATTTCCATCACACCCAGCTACAGGTACAACACACATCCAATCACACACTCCATACATGCATCACCCTCCTGTTCCTGTAAACGCCTGTCCCGGTTATTTTTCAGCGTTTCTCGGCTGATATTTGTCAGGCATCTGGGAGGAGTTTTAGCTGTGGCCAACATCAGAGGAGGTGGAGAATATGGAGAGACTTGGCATAAAGGCATGTGACTGTAAATCTGGACTTAATCAGGAATTGATCTGTGCACATGTTCTTAATATAGAATACTAGACAATGATATACTATGCATTTTATATATATTTTTATTTATTTATTTTTTTTCAGAGTAACTTACCCAACACTGATATACACACACTATATATATATATATTGAGTGTGTGTATATCAGTGTTGGGTAAGTTACTCTGAAAAAGTAATCAATTACTAGTTACTAATGACCTCTTCAACAGTGTAATTAGATTACTGTACTAATTACTCTCTTTAAAAAATTATTTAATTACTTTTAATTACTAATTACTTTCAAAATCCCATATCAATCTCAACCAGCTGAATAATACAAGGATAGACATGAATCTGTTACAGTAAAATTACATGAATTAAGGTGGAGAAGGTTACATTAAAAAGTATGTTTTTATAACATCAGACAATACATTTTGATGTTAAACCCAGTATTGTTTTATGTCTGATCTCAAGACATTTCACACTTTTTTCATACATATTTTACAATAATTCATACGAATTTGTACAATTTAGACATCTCATAAAATGCATACGAATCGCTGTGAGATCGGATTGATCTATACCTCAATTACATCAGAAGTAACTGTAATTAAATTACAGATAAATGAAGAGTAATCCCTTACTTTACATTTTCAAGGGAAAAGTAATTAAAGTAATTACTTAGTAATTAGTTACATCCAACACTGTTGTATAAATATATATATATATATATATATATAAACTATATATATAGTACGCTACCATTGAAAAGTTTGGGGTCAGTATGATTTTTTTTTTTTTAGAGAAATGCATTAAATTCATCACACGTGGCTTTATATTAGTAAATTAATCCTGAAAAATATGTTTGCACAAAAATATTAACTGTTTTCAACATGGATAATAATCAGAAATGTTTCTTGAGCAGCAAATCATCATGTTAGAGTGATTTCTGAAGGATCATGTGACACTGAAGACTGGAGTAATGATGCTGGAATACCAAAATAAATCACATTGTAGAATACATTTAAATAGTTATTTAAAATGGCAAGCATATTTCACACAATTACTGGTTTGCTGTTTTTTTTTTAATTTACAAATTTTAAATGCAGCCTTGTGAGCAGAAGAGAATAATCAACCGCATACTTGAACGCTAGTGTACATACTGCAGAAATAGTATGTGTAGGATGCATTTGGAGCATAACTGGTGGTCTTTAACATTAAAAGTGTCTCTTACTTTTCTCTGTTCCTGTGCAGCGGGGATGTTGGCCAATAAGCAGAACTGTTTCACTGACTTCCAGTGTGCAGCCGAGTATCTAATAAAGGAGGGTTACACCTCCTCCAGCAAAATCACCATCAACGGAGGCTCTAACGGGGGGCTGCTCGTGGGTACGACACACACACAAATACACAAATACACACACACACGTGTTTGTTTCCTTCTAGTTCTGACTCCTGACTCCTGTCTCCTGCAGCGGCGTGTGTGAATCAGAGGCCCGATCTGTTCGGCTGTGCTGTGGCTCAGGTCGGCGTCATGGACATGTTAAAGTTTCATAAGTTCACCATCGGGCACGCTTGGACCTCTGATTTCGGCTGCTCTGAACTCAAAGAGCAGTTTGATTGGTTAATCAAGTGAGTTTACTTAAAGGCACCCTTTAACTGTGGTAAAATCTTTGTAATGCACAATGTCATATGGATAATTGATTTTACAGTATGGTGGCAACAGCAATATGATTAAAATATGTAATGTATTTAAACCTTATAAAACTTATTTTACCTTTATAGATAAATATACTTTTACACATTATTTTATTATAATATACCGCGTTTGTGTTGTTAACCAAATCAAAAAAAAAAATCATAAATAAAATAGCTGAAATAAAATATAAATAGAAGAAAAACGAAAATGTTTCCTTGGTAACTAACTGAAATAATGAAAAAAAAAAGTACTAAAACTAAAAACAAACAAAGCTAAAATAGTAGAGCTGTATGATTAACACATATATCAGTTTTATTCTTAAATGACAACGATTTTGCTTCTATTAAAACTTTGACAAGTACGCACAAGTGTAATAATCACAGCGAACAGGTATAATGATAAAACAGCGTCTTTTCAACCAAAAAGTATCATAATTTCTGTGTTACAGTAATTAAAATGATCACAGAAGTACTGGGAAATAATGTTTATAGTTTAAATATAAGCACTGGTGTCTACGGAAGTGATCAAAATAGAGTAAATCACCTTTCAAAGCAACTAATTATTGTATCAATTACACCAGTAGGTGGCGACAAGTGACTGTTAAAAATGCATTTTTCATTGAATCATTCATTCAATAAATTCGTTCAAAAACACTCATTCATCCAGTAATTAAACAATTAAATTGTTTTTTGTTTTTGTTTTGAGCGAGTCATTAAATCCTTCATTTAACCCCACTAAAAAATAAATAAATAAATGAATTAAATATGTTTTATTTGTTATTTGGTTTATTTGTCTATGCAGAATTGTGGGAGAATCGGGATTCTCAATGTATCCAGAATTGAGCTAAAAAACGAATAATACAAGCACAACAAATTGCTAAAACCTGAAGTTAAATTCTAAAATGAAAAAGGTAATTAATAACAGTAATAAATGCTGTAATAGTCAGGGAGCCAAAGTCTCAAAAGCTCTATAAAATGGGTTGAACCTGACATGGTCTGCCATACTTTTTATTTGTGTTTTTTCTGTTAACTTTGACCCTAAGAACAAATAATTGGAGGGTCTGCTCTGCCGGAAATATCGCGAAAAAAAATTGTGGCCATTTTAGTGTACGCACCCTTTATTATTTATCAGAAAAATTATTTTTTTCATCAAATCCTTAGTGGGTTGGGTAGGTTCTCAATAAATGCATTCCAGACACACAGAACACATGTGCGGACAACATACACTGAAAAAATAATTCTTAAATTACATTTCTACATGATTTTGCATCAATTTAATGCAAAAAAAACTGGCGTTTTTTTCACTTTTTTTCCACTATTTTCATCTTTACTTCATTTGCAATCAACTACTATTCCATTAAGTTATGACAACAGGCAATATGCCATTCTTTTCACCAAACACTATACTCATTCCACAGAAAAAATGATAAAAATCCAAACAAAATCAATGGATCTGTGATGATTTCACTACTAGTTGGCGATCAACAGGCTCAAAATTTCAAAGCATTTCATTTTGTGTGTACAGGATGGTTGTATCACCGAAAGCTTGGCATTAAATTTGGCTTGAAGGACTCAAGTGTGCAGACAATTTGTTCTTTTGGTTGTCAAGTGTTATCTGTCTGGCACCTTGTTTGCCGTGAGTGTGGTGAAACTCTTTCATATTTCGTGCGTACACTAAAATGGCCACAATTTTTTTTCGCGATATTTCCAGCAGAGCAGACCCTCCAATTATTTGTTCTTAGGGTCAAAGTTAAAAGAAAAAACACAAATAAAAAGTATGGCAGACCATGTCAGGTTCAACCCATTTTTGAGACTTTGGCTCCCTGACTATAATATAATATAAATAAAATTAGTAAAACTAAAATAATATCATTGATTTGCTCATCCAGTTCGAATATAACCCACAGTTTGTTTTATATGAAATTTGTGTAATGTCAGCAGCACACCAACTGAATATGTTGCATGAAAATGTTTCTTATTTTTTTTTGTCGTGCATGCATTTTATTGTGCGTCACTGACACTAAACTTTCCGTTCCTGCAGGTACTCTCCTCTTCACAATATCCGTGCTCCAGAAGGGGACGGGGTTCAGTATCCCGCTGTCCTGTTGTTGACGGGCGACCACGATGACCGCGTGGTGCCGCTGCACTCATTAAAATACATCGCCACCCTGCAGAATGAGATTGGTCACCGTCCTGGCCAGTCAAACCCTCTCTTTATCTACGTGGACACTAAGTCAGGCCACGGTGCAGGAAAACCCACCAGTAAAGTCATTCAGGAGGTGGCGGACATGTACGCCTTCATCGCTCGCTGCCTGAACCTCAGCTGGATCGAGTGAAACGTTACGAGGCCCTTCTTACAGTTTGATTTCCTTCTGGACTGTTTGCGCTCCTGTTCACTGAATCGGCCACTGTCTTTCCCGCTCCTCCACGCTTTCATTATTCGATGTGTTTTCTTTCTAGTAGAAATGCTAAAACCATTTCAAAAGGACTGAATGCTATAACCTGAACTACATTCATGACTGATTTCATATCAATTTACAATGTCACGGCTGTGTACGGGTTACACTGGGCTCTTGTTTCTTAGGAAATATTATAATTACTGAGGTCACGGGGTGAAGTGTCATAACCTCTCAAGGACTTTACTAAAACTGTATTTATTTGACGACGGAAAGGCATGATGGGTTAATGGATCAATGTACGGCAGCCATCAAGAAATCATTTTGTGGGTGAATCTCATGAAAACATGTTCAGATCTCATTTTACACCCGATACTAAAAGAAACAAATTTAAATTACGCATTTTTTTAGGATTTTTATTCTTTGTTACACTATTTTTAATGGCGGATATGTACTAAACTTGGGGTTGAGTGTTTCATAACTGTAATCTGTCTGGACGTTATTCAAATCAGCATTAATGTGAAAATACATTTTTTTTTGCATTTTCATACAGTATTGAGAATTGGGAGGATGATTTCATAAAAATGTCATATTATTTCTTCTGATTGGAGTTGAAATATAACCTGAGCATGTTTCATAACATGAGATTCACCTTTACCGTGTTTGTGAGTGTGTGTTCATTTGTGTGAATGAGCTATAGAAAGAAATCCGTTTCTACCTCCACATTTATGCAGATTGTTTTGACTTTAAAGGGAAAAGCAAACTAAATAACATAGTACAATAAAACACAATTGAAAATGAACTGTGTGTGTATTTAGTAAGATCAGAACGTAACAGTTGTTTGTTTACTATTAGATTATTTCACTGGGCTATAGGCGGAATTAGCATTTTAAATGCATTTTTATGATATATACAGTCCAAATCGGATAGTTTTACTCACAATATCAGTGTGAATTGAATGTATGCAGTGTCTCGCTGTCTTCCTCTGCTGGCTGGTGCCAGGATTACATTCCCACATCCTATAAAAAACAAAACAAAAGCAGGTTCAGCATTATCTCATCACTATATGGCTATTTTAGGATCATTATTATGATGTGTAATGATTTTGTTATTGACTTTTCATGAGCTTGTCTATTACACATTCTCTCTCTCTCTCTCTCTCTCTCTATATATATATATATATATATATATATATAAAAGTGAAATTCAAAATATTAGAATATCATGCAAAAGTTAATTTATTTCAGTATTTCAACTTAAAAGGTGAAACTAATTATACAGACACGTTATATGCAAAGTGAGATATTTCAAGCCTTTATTTGTTATAATTTGTATGATTATGGTCCAAGTTCCTTTAAGGTCCATTTAATTGGACAGAAAAGCTGATGAGAAGCTGAAGTGCAGAGTGATGTCATCAAATTCATTGATTTATCTATATTGGTGGAAGTGAGAGACTGTAAGTTTTGAACGCTTTTATCTTCTAAATGTGAGTTCTGTCATTGTTTTAGACGAACACACCAGCTTATAGACAACAATAAGACTAAAATATTCATACTAAAAGCCAAAAAAGAAAAACCCGAAAATTTTGATTTCATGTTTTTTTTTAAAGTAAAACTAACTTTTGTATTAATCATAAAGTTATAGGCCTGAGTACAAGATGTTATTGTCCACTGTCAATAATTAGTCAATGACGCAAATGCTATTAAGCCAAGACCCCCCTATAATTGGCAAGGAAGGTTCCCACGGTCTTTAACTTGGAAATATTAGGGAATTTTAATTAATATTCACACAAGTGTTGTAGGCTACTTAATATCTAAAAAGTCTTCCAAAAAAAAAAATATATATATATATATATATATATATATATATATATATATATATATATATATATATATAGACCCATTGAAATTTTGAAATAATATGAACCTCCAGCGCGCACTGTCAGTGTTGCGGTGCGCGCGGGTGTGAGTGCTGGTGCGTGAGGAGGGCGGGTGTCGCGCGCCTCGCTCGGTGAGTCCGGTTTGGATCACATCACTTCAGACTCAGAGTTTCTCTCACGCGTTTCTCTTCATCATGGCCCCATGCGCTCCTGACACCGGTTCCGTTCCGTCCCCGTGATGCGAGTGATGATGATGATGGTGACGGATGAAAGATGGAGAAACTATCCGCGAGCATTACCGGACTCTCGTGGAGCTCCGTGTCGCTGCCGTTGGACGTGATCGTGAGCAAATTCCGCTTACCGACACTCGTGCGACTGAGCCACGGTAAGAAAGCACCGGAGTTATTGAACGTAACGTTAGTTATAAACGGACTAACGTTAGATCGGGCGCGAGAGTTTGTTTGACGCTGTTGCGCCGCGTCGCGTCAAAGATTCTTCAGCTTGTTGCCGAATCAAAGTTAGTGGAATAAGAAACACGACATTTCGCTTGCATGTGAATGATTTTTTGGCTCTGATTATGCAAAGTAATTGTGGAAACACTCGGGATAGTTTGACAAACCCTGACAAAATGTATGAAACTAATGAAACGTTGTGTAAATGTTTGCAACACAGAATCCTCAGTGAAGTGTGTAGTTGACTTGTCTTTTGGCTAAAGGTGACAGAGTGTGTGTTGTGTGTTAAAGAGCTGCAGCTCTTTTCATATGTTAATGTTGTAATGCGCTGTAGTGTGTGTTGAATACTAAACAACCTCCTGCAGGAGAAACTCCAACATTTACTCAGCAATCACAACCGAGGAACACAGAATTAAACTCCCATCAGTGTCGACTGTGTGTGTGTGTGAAAGTTTGACTTTGTGTGGTGGGAAAAATGGTTCTGAGTTGGAACTAAAATAATCATTTATAAATGACTGCATATGTTATGTGACAGCATGTTCTTTATACACGTATATTACATGAGTTTCACAGACTTTTTCAGGGAGTTTTGGTGTTTTGTTTTGTGTTTGTGTTTAGTTAGACTCCATATTCTCTTGTGAGAGTATTTAAAAAAAAAAAATTTTCTTTTGCACCCAGAAATGCATTTTATGACATTTATTTAGGGGTGATGCCACTGAAATGTGTCCCAAATCACACTGAATTCACTCCTACCTGAAAGTTTATTTTATTTTGGGTGCCAGGGTGAATTAACCCTTTAAACATAAAACAGCTCTTCTGTAAAGATGATTGAATTAATTAGACAAGGAAACAGGAATATCCAATAGTTTTGGGCATTCTTAGAATCAAAACATGCTGGAATGGTTCTTTTTAGCACAAGCAAACAGTCCATTCAGCCAATAGCTGAAAACTTTCATTCGTGTTAAATTAGGCATCTAGCCTGGAGTAAGGCTCATTGCCACACCATGGATTGTTATTTTTGTTCATTTTATACGCATGTATGATGACGAATTGTATAAATACTTATAATGCCTGACTGTTCACCCCAAGAATGATAACTATAACTATATGAGTGTGTATTTCAAGTGCGTGATGCAGCTTTATCGTCTGTCGCTTTACATACTCCAGCTCTTTAAAGGGTTAGTTCACCCAAAAATGAAAATTCTGTCAGTATTTACGCACCCTCATGTTGTTCCAACCCCGTAAGACCTCCGTTCATCTTCGGAACACAAATTAAGATATTTAAGATATTAAGATCACTCCTGCATACAGTCCATAGGCTTCTTGAGGGACTGGCTCTTGCTGTCCTCAAAAAGTCATTAAAGACATCGTTAAAGTAGTCCAAGTGACTACAGGGGCTCAATCTTAAGTTTATCAAACGACGAGAACACTTTTGTGCGCAAAAAAACAACAAAAATAACGACTTTATTTCAACTATTTCTCCCTCTGCGCGAGTCAGGTTGCTAGTTTAATAGCGTAAGCTTCTGTTATTGTACGTCACACGCATCACACACACATGACCAGCGTCGGCCAATAGTGAGCCTACGTGTGACGTAGCTCTACGCAATCACACTACGTTAACTGACTTATAGGCTCATGGAGAAATAAACGAATAGTTGAAATAAAGTCGTTATTTTTGTTGTTTTTTTGCGCACAAAAGTGTTCTCGTCGTTTGATAAACTTAAGATTGAGCCCCTGTAGTCACTTGGACTATTTTAACGATGTCTTTAATGACTTTTCGATGCCAGCAAGAGCCAGTCCCTCAAGAAGCCTATGGACTGTATGCAGGAGCGATCTTAATATCTTAAATATCTTAATTTGTGTTGCGAAGATGAACGAAGGTCTTACGGGGTTGGAACAAAATGAGGGTGAGTAAATACTGACAGAATTTTCATTTTTGGGTGAACTAACGCTTTAAAGTCAGATGGATTCTGAATGGCTGACAATGTTTGTATAGTTCAGCGTTTGGAAAAAAAGAGATTCCAAAGATATTGTTAGATACTCTTTGTTGTTATCGTTATAGTTGTGATGTGGGCTTCAATATACTAACAAAGTCCGCATATAATCCAAATTAATTTTTTGGGGGCTTTTTTAGTATGAAAACAATGACAAAATTCACATTTAGAAGATATAAGCGTTCAAAATTTACAGTCTCTCATTTCTGCCAATGTGGATTTTGATGACATCACTCTGACATGCACTTCAGCTTCTCATCAGATTTTCTGTCCAATCAAATGCTCTCTAGAATCTGACGGCTCTGGTCATGCTGATATAAACTGAAAGCTATTGGCTATTTTGAAAAGGGGAGGAGCTGCTCGATTCCCTGGAAATTACGTCAACACATTGAATAAAGCTGCGTGTTTCAAGGCACTTCAGTGGGCTTTTAAAGGGATAGTTCACCCCAAAATGAAAATGATGTCTGTAATTACTCTCCCTCATGTTGTTCCAACCCCGTAAGACTTTCGTTCATCTTCGGAACACAAATTAAGATATTTTTGATTAAATATGGGAGCTAGATCACTCCTCCATAGGCTTCTTAAGGGATCGAAACTGCACATCGTTAAAATAGTCCGAGTGACTAACAGTGGCTCAATCTTAAAGGAGTAGTTCACTTTAAAAAAAAAAAACTTTTGCTGATAATTTACTCATGTCATCCAAGATGTCCATGTCTTTCTTTCTTCAGTCGAAAAGAAATTAAGGTTTTTGATGAAAACATTCCAGGATTTTCTCCATATAATGGACTTCATTGGGAACCAAACGGTTCAAGGTCCAAATGAGAGTTTCAGTGCAGCTTCAAAGGGCTTTAAACGATTCCAGACGATGAATAAGGGTCTTATCAAGCGAAACGATCGCTCAATTACTAAATAAATAAATAAAAAAGTTTAAGTTTTATAAGCACAAATGCTCGCCTTGCTCTGTTCTGTGTTGAGCGTTCGTGACTCTCCTGTTTGAACTCGTTCATCAAAATGAACGTATCTTTTTTCGAGTCATGACTTGAAAGGTCCTAGATTACCTTTTTCCCCACTTAGTAATGAAATAGTTCAAAAGTTATGGCTATAGTTATCGACCTTGGTGTGAATGGGCTTTTAAAGTGCAATAAATACACTAATATGTCGCAGTGTAAATATGGTAGAGAGACAACAGATTTGATAATAGCTTAAATGTTTTTTAATATTGTTCCTGTTGAGTGTAATGCTAATTTTAACTTCAGATCATCTGCTCGATTAGATTCTGCTGTAATGTGTGTGTGTGTGTGTGTGTAGGAGGATCTGACTGTATCAGCACAGACAGCAGTAATTACACACAACAGACAATCTGCTGCGAATGTGTCTGTGTGTTGGACTCGTTCGCTGTGTAAAGCATCTGTTTGAGACTCGTCTCAAGGAGGAATGCGTTTAATACCCGATCAATACAGTTCATCTCTCTCTCTCTCTCTGTATCCATTCATCCTTTCTTCAGTGGAGAGATCAGCCTGATGTTTGTGAGGTGATGTTGTTTGTGTCTGATTGCTGACCTCAGTTCTCTCCCATAAACCCCATGTGAGGAAGTTCAAAGAACTCATTTGATGTTTGTGGTTGAGCTCTTGTGTGTGTGTGTGTGTGTCTGTGTGTGTTAAAAAGCTACAAATTAAGGGCAGATACATCCGGATTTATAGTTTTGTAGCATTTGTGCCTTATGTGTTTCGTGATTTATTATTCCTGGTCAACTTTTATGGGTGTGTGAAAGGAATGATGTCAAATCGAATTTATTTATATAGTGTATTGTGATTTATTTATTTCATAGCAGCTTTTACGGAAAATCATGATGCTAATGTTTATATTTGACTATTTAACTCATACATTTGAATATTATTGGTATAAATTAATGCATTTAAGTTGATTTAACAGTATAACAATCAAGTTTTGATTTGCTATATAGTACATGTGAGTGTACTGTATGCATCTTAAAGGAGTAGTTCACTTTTGAAAAAACTTTTGCTGATAATTTACTCACCCCCATGTCATCCAAGATGTCAAAGTCATTCTTTCTTCAGTCGAAAAGAAATTAAGGTTTTTGATGAAAACATTCCAGCATTTTTCTCCATATAATGGACTTCAATGGGAACCAAACGGTTCAAGCTCCTAAAGACAGTTTCACTGCAAACTGTTCAAAGGGCTTTAAATGATTCGGGACGATGAATAAGGGTCTTATCAAGCGAAACGATCGCTCATTTAATAAATAAATAACAAATTTAAGTTTTATAAGCACAAATGCTCGCCTTGCTCTGTTCTGCGAACTCGTTCATCAAAATGAACGAATCTTTTTACGAATCATTTGGTTCATTCAACGAACGAAACGAATGAATTGACTCGTAAAAAGATTTGTTCATTTTGATGAACGAGTTCGAACAGGAGAGTCACGAACGTCCATCACAGAACAGAGAAAGGCCACCATTTGAGCTTATAAAACTTAAACTTTGTTTTTTTTTTAAAATGAGCGATCGTTTCGCTTGATAAGACCCTTATTCATCGTCCCGAATCGTTTAAAGCCCTTTGAACAGTTTGCAGTTTGTACTGAAACTGTCTTTTAGACCTTGAACCGTTTGGACCCCATTGAAGTCCATTATATGGAGAAAAAGCCTGGAATGTTTTCATCAAAAACCTTAATTTCTTTTCGACTGAAGAAAGAATGACATGGACATCTTGGATGACATGGGGGTGAGTAAATTATCAGCAAAAGTTTTTTTCAAAAAGTGAACTACTCCTTTAATATACTTATAGAGGTTGTTAAATTTGTTATTTAATTTGAGTTAATCTAGAGTCAGCCAAGCATTACTGATGCAGATCATCTCGAAAGAGCCAAATATCAGCCAATTAATAAGCCTGGCCAATATAAATGTCTTTTTTTTGCATCAGTGCTGAATCTGTAAATGATGAATAATCATATCAGTTATGCGTTTTTTTGTGTGTGTGTGCAGGTGAGAATGTGGAGGGTCTGTCGGAGGAGGACGTGATTTTGCTTCACTCCTGCAGACAGTGGACCACCGTCACTGCCCACAGTCTGGAGGAAGGTCATTATGTGATCGGACCTAAAATAGACATCCCACTACAGTATCAAGGTACCATATAACACACACTGGACTGTGCGACTGTGCCAGCAGGTGTACTGACACTCAAGTAATGATTGTAAGCGTCAGTTTTGCTAGCTTTATGAACATGAATGATATTGTGGAGTTTGTTGACTAGAGATGTGCTATTACTTTTAAAAGTGACTTATTTTTGCCTGGCTGATGATAAAATGCAAAAAATGCCAAATGTAAAATCTAGTTCGTAAAAGTAGTATTTTATATAAAAATATTTCAGCACACAAAGCTGATTTCATTATTATCCACTGAGTGTACAAGCTATTAAAACACTCAGGCCAAGAGAAAGAGAGAGACAGAGAAAGGGAGATGATTGGTTGTTAACAGTATATTGATTGTTGTATTCAAGCACTTAACTTCACACATGGCCACTTAGACGTTCAGAATTACACACACACACAGTCAGTCAGTCTCAATTCAATTCACAGTGTTTTATAGTAGTGTGTGTGTGTTTTTATACAATGTGGGTTAAGCGTTCAGGTGATACGGGAACAATAAAAAATCTGCTCGTTAAGATTATAAACTATTATAAAGATGGTGAATTATTTTCTGGACAATAAAGCCAAAAATGTCTAAATGATATAACTGACAACAAAGACAAAGAAGTCTAAATTCTTTAATAAAAGTGTTTGATTTTAATTATTTGATTGTCATTATTCTGTATAAAGTAGTAGTAGTGAAGCTATTTTGTTTAAAATTATTTATTCAATAATGGTTATTAAATAATTTATACAAGTTTTATATATATATGAAGAGTTCAGATGCAAAAGCCTCTAAATGCCATTTGAAATTTTCTTCTTTAATGATGATTTTTGTCAAACTTGTATATTTAAGTTCAGTAATTTCACTTAAATAACAATTAATAGGTAATTATCATTGCCATTTAAGTGAAATCACTGAATTTAAATATAGAAGCTTGATAAAAATGATCATTCTAGAAGAAAATTTCAAATGGCACTTTTGCATCTGAACTCTTCATAAATAACATCCATCCAAAACATTTTTTTCATGAGAATCGACACGACTGCTAATCAATGGCCGTCAATGGTGAAAGATTGGTGCAGTTTCGGCAGGCGCCAGCAGGGGCAGATGTTTAAAACCCTGACCCCTTTAGTTAATGCTCTCATTCATAAAGTCAAACTCATCATTACCTCATCCTGACGTCATTCCCATGAGAGCCCGGAGGAGCCCGTTTTTCCGAGCTTCCGGAATCGCAGACATTACTGCGCTGGACTTCCTCTCCTGGGACGCCCGTTACCTAATATACCCGCCACCCATACCATTAGGTCAGGTGACCAATGAGATCATCTGTTGGGGTTTCCGGAGGCAGTAAGATGCTGAGAGGGATGGATGAGGTCATTCGTGTCTCGGTGGCTGGGTCTAACGTCTCTCAGATAGACAGATAGAGTGCTAATAAGGAAGATGGAATTACAGAAGGATGATTTTTTACACAGCTGAGAGATGCGGAAGATGAGACCATGTTGATATTTTAGATTTGCTTGTGATTTTGATGATGCAGAAGAGGGTTGTTATTGATGACACTCAAAACGGAAGAATATGGGCACACACAATAATCTCATTCATTTTCTGCATAGAGATAACATAAACTTATAACAAACATACTTTGTTTACACTCTATGATGAAAATGGATGAAAAAAGAATACTTTGAGAACTGGAAAAGTGGGAAATTACTGATCAGCTTTACACTCTATAAAAAAAACTAAACTTTGTGCATTCTTAGATATACATTTGGGGACAAACGTCTGCAGATTACCTTCTTAAAGGGATAGTTCACCCAAAAATGTAAACTCTAACATTATTTACTCGCCTTCATGCCGTTCCAAACTTACTTCCAAACCAAGATTTTCGTTCATCTTCAGAACATGAATGAAGATCTTTTTGATAAAATCTGAGCGCTTTCTGTCCCTCCATTGACAGTTACGCAACTAGCTTAAAAAAATTCATAAAGAGATCGTAAAACTAATAATACTAAACTAATTATAATTTTTTTTTAGTAAAAAATACTAGATTATATGTTTTATTATGAACTTTTAGCATAAAAACAGAAGTTTCAATGATTAAAAGTGGGTGCATCGACTTTTTGTGACAAGGATTTTTTGAGGTGCACTCTTGTCATAAATTCATCAATTACTCTTCCTACATAATTTTTTTAACACAAAACAGGGGTAGAATATTTATTTAGAAGTCTTAGACCTTTCCAACAATATATAATTTGGCATAATTAGATTAGGATTTAATAGAAATATAATATAGTGAAGTAAAGTTAGGCGTCCTGGGACGGTGACAGTTAAGGGGTTAAAGGAGTAGTTCAAAAACCTTAATTTATTTTATTTTATTTTCTTATCTCGTATGACATTGGGCTGAGTAAATTATCAGCAAAAGTTTTTTTTAAAAGTGAAGTGAACTACTCCTTTAAGCCCAGTTTATATGTGAATAAAAGCTTACATTTAGTTTGTTCATTATATAAAGCGATCGAGTCTCTTCAGAAAATTTGGAATAAACCGGTTAATTCATATGGATTAGTTTAACAATCTCTTTATGAACTTTTTGAAGCGTCAAAGTGGTTTCTCAAAAAGATCTTCATTAAAAATATCTTCATTTGTGTTTTGAAGATGAATGAAAGTCTTACGGGTTTAAAATGGCATGCAGGTGAGAAATTAATGATAGAATTAAATTTTTTGGGTGAACTATCCCTTTAAGATTAGACTAGAAATATATAGTAGATATTGATAAACAAGAAAATATGAGAGGTGCTTAACCAATCAGAACAATCAGAAATATTTTAATATAAACAGGTCCATATAGTATTTTTTTTTCATTGTCTGTCATTTGAAAATTGGTAAGTCACTTATTAACAGCACATCTTTCCTCAACAAGACCCGATTTGAGGAATCATTCATGTCCGTAGCACAAACGCTGCAGTTTAATACACAAGAAGTCTCTGTTTAAATCGCTATGTAAAAGTGTGTGAGTGCTAGAGAAATGTGATTGGTGTATTTAAACGTATGCTTTCTGTGATTGGTTTAAGGTGCTCCAACCGATGTTTGCAACAGTAATAATTTTAGTGGAAGCATTTATTTTGTACAAATGCATCCAGAACAGAAAAGAAACAGTGAAACTTCAGAAGAGAAAGAAACCCTTTCAGCTCCTAGTGTCGTATAGAACTGCAGAAAGAAAAGCTGTTGCCAGGAGACCAAAAGACAAAGAGAGATACGCTCTCTTACGCTTTATTAGTGTGTGTGAGAAAATGACCTATAAGATCACACACACACACTTATATGCGGACATACCATAGACTTCCGTTGTTAATTATATAAAGCAAATGGTTAACTTGAGAGATTGAACTCTATATACCCCCAAATAAACATTTTGCTTTTTTTTTTTTAACTTGTTTTAATTAAACATATTTTTTATCAGCATGTCATCAGAGGGCGGTTTAGTTTGATTTAGCTCATTTCAGGGGGAAATTAATTATTTCTTCATTTCTGTCTTTGACTCTTTTTGTTCTGTCCTCAGGAAAGTTTAAGTTATTGGATCAGGATCGGGATGTCCGTGAGCCGGTTCAGTATTTTGGAAGCGTGGAGGAAATCGCAGGAATCTTTCCTGATCGCGTGTTCGTCATGGAGCCCATCACGTTCAGCGTTAAGGTAATGACTAAAACTATTTAAAAAATTGTTAAAAAACTATTAAAATAGTTTTAATAATTTTAAATGCTAAAACTATAAAAAAAAATGCTAAAACAAAATTTGAAATGAAAGTTAATAAATGTAAAAAAAATTAACTACAAACTAAAATTAAAACAGGAAATATAAAAATGAAAAACTAATTTTAAATATTAATAAATACTATAAATAGTATATTAATGACACTGCAAAACGTCTAAATGGTTTTCAAAATAGTGTCGCTTTAGTTATGTAGAACATGGTCCAACAATTAATGTTTTTTCACATTGTATTACGCACACTGCTTTTCATTGTATAATGTCTAATTGTCTAATTCAGATTGTTAAAGCTGCGGTCCGTAACTTTTTTGGGTTAAAAATTATCCAAAATAATTTTTTGAGCAAGTACATAACCAGCCAGTGTTCATAACTCTCTACTTGCCATAGCTCAATTCAAAACGGTACGCTTGTAATAATGTTTTTAATTCCAGTGGTCCGGATGGATTTCCGTGGGAGAATAATTATTAATGCTGTTCATTGATTCAAGTAATTTTTTTGACATTTGGGTTTAAAGTGTTTTAATTCTATAATAAATGGTGTAAAAAAAACGTCTCAGTGCTGCCCTCTTCAGGTTGAACGGTGAGAACTCTGCCGGCAATACGATATCAGGTAGCTCTGTTTTTGGACAGGTGGGTAAATCCATTTTTTTTTTTCTAAATGAATATACATGTTCGCCTAACCAACACAAGGGAGGGGGAGGGGACGGGATGAGGAGGAGGGAGGGTCTAGCTAGCCTCCGTTTCGTTTTCAACAAGAAGTGACGACACCCAACATCGCTTAGAGCACCTTTAACGACATCAGTTATTGTTTTTTTGTGTTAAATGCTAATACGTTTGTCTCTATTTTCTCTGTAGGTGGTTTCTGGGGAGTTTACAGAGGATAGCGAGTTATATAATTTTTCTCTTCAGACGGGTGATGAATTGACTCTCATGGGCCAGGCAGAACTGCTCTGCGTCCAATCGACTCGCGAGAAATCCCGCCTGACGACGCTGCTACGGCGACTTGGCAAAGCAAGCGGAGCTTTGGGACGTCCCGCCCGCACGAAGATGCCTTGTTTGATATGCATGAACCATCGGACCAATGAGAGCATCAGTTTGCCGTTCCAGTGTCGCGGGCGTTTCTGCACACGCTCGCCGCAGGAGCTGCAGATGCAGGGAGGCGAACACACCGTGCGCAGCATCATCGAGCGCGTGCGTTTGCCTGTGAACGTATCCGTGCCCTCGCGACCTCCTCGCAACCTGTACGACCTTCATGCGATCCGCGAGGGTCATAGATATAAACTCCTCAGCATCATCAGCAAAACTGTCGTTCTCTGCTGCATACTTCGCAAAGAGGAAGTGACGCCGTCTCACTTCCTTTTATTAACGGACATGCCGCGCTTCACTCTGCCGGAGGGGCTTTTGCGCGCAGACGCTTCCTACCAGCAGGTGGTGCTGCAATGTGCGCTGCGTTGCCAAGAGAGCTTCGACCCAGACGATTACTCGCTCGCCGTGCGCGAAGTCAAGACGGATTTCTCAGAGGAGTGTCTCAGTCCGCGGCGGATTCGGGTGTGCGTTCAAGGCTACGGGCGGGACGAGTTGGGGACGTCCCTGCAGAGACTGTCTCTGTGTGTGTACGGAGGTGGAGCGGTCACACACACGCACACAATCTCACACGGCTGCAGAGACTCGCTGGTCGACTCGCACACGCTGCCCTCTAGTGACGGCGACGGAGAGGAACGAGAATACGTCACGCCCGATTGGCCGACTGAGACGCAGGAGATTCCATACGAGGAGCTCTGGACCAATCAGAGTTCTGGAAGCTTTGCTTTGGCGTCTGAGAGCGCGGTGAAGGCGGAGCATAACCTCATATCCTTTCACTCCACCACCACGTCATTGGAGGGTACGGTGGGCTCCACCCACGTCGCCATGGTGCAGATGGAAGCAGGAAGAGTATCGAGAGTCTCGACTCCACCCCCAGTCCCACCCAAATCAGAAGCTGTAAGCAGTTGTTTTCCATACATTTTTGCCTCATATAGATTTTTCGTAAAAAAAAAAATATCTGGGCCATATTTCAGCCCTAAAATTAAAAGAATAATGTGAACTTATATTTTTCATTAAGAAAGTGAAGCTTAATTTTAGGACCATTACTTTTGCATTATATGAAATTATTATTATTATTATTATTAGACTAAGCTTGTGATCCAACTAAATTCGAATTTTTTGTAATTGTCGTTATATTCTCAAAGAAAACTAAGTTGGTGTGTCGGGTATCTTGAAGATACTCAAATAAACGTATCAATGTTTTGATGAACTCGTTCATCAAAATGAACAAATCTTTTTCCGAGTCATTTGGATTGACATGGAAAAAGATTCGTTCATTTTGATAAACGAGTTCGAACAGGAGATTTACGATCGTGCGTCACAGAACAGAGCAAGGCAACCATTTGTGCTTATAAAACTTAAACTTTGTTTTTTTTGTTTTTAAATGAGCGATCGTTTCACTTGATAAGACCCTTATTCATCGTCTGGAATCGTTTAAAGCCAGTGTTGTAGTCGAGACCACCTCACTCGAGTCCGAGTCGACACCGAGACCAGAGAGAGTCGAGTCCGAGTCAAGACCGAGTCCATAGAGAGTCGAGTCCGAGTCGAGACCGAGACCAATGAGGGTTGATTACCTAATTTACTTTTATTTACTTAGTTATAGTTATTTACTATTTATTTTTACTGAATTTACTTAGAGTTTAAAAAATATGATGAGTTTAGGGTAAAAAGGCCACATAGTAGGTGGTGTTAAAAGTAATTTTATTACAATTTGTAATGCGCAGTTGCGCACTAGAAAATCACCAATCACTGGGCGTGTCAATCAATTTAAAGAAATGTTTTATTAACATACATTAATAATCATGAAAAATATTTTTAATTGAACTCGAGTGGACTCGGGAATAATTCCGAGTCCTAAAATAAAAAATGTTCGAGTACGAGTCAATTCCGAGTCCAAATGGACACGAGTCCATGACAAGACCAAGACCATTAAAATATGGTCTCGAGACCGAGTCCGAGACGAGTCTCGAGTACTACAACACTGTTTAAAGCCCTTTGAACAGTTTGCACTGAAACTGTCTGTTGAACCTTGATCCGTTTGGTTCCCAATGAAGTCCATTATATGGAGAAAAATCAGAGATCACAGGACACCTTCAGGCTCTTGTAGAGGTCATACCTGGGCGGGACGGAGATGTTTAGGCAAAACGCGGAGGACCGAAAGCATATTAGAAAGGCTCATCGGTGTATATGGCATTACAATAAAGTTAATTAGATTTTGTTTGCATTATAGTGATAATTTTGGGGGAAATGTATTTTTTTACGGAAAATAATGCCACTTCAATCAAATCTGAATGGTTCTAAAAGAGGCTTAATTTTCTGTTAGTAAATATAATATATATTTTCTTTTTAATATAATAAAAAAGTATAATGATAATTAATAATATTGTAAAACAAAATACATGCATATAAGTTCTTCTTTGTTTCTGTGGATTTTGAGGTGAAATATTGTGGAGCGTTTTGTGAGAATCACTAACAAAATGTTCCTAGTGTTATTGTACTTCTGACCCTGAGCTCACTAGCCCTCTTTATTCCCATGAGAGTACTTGTCTTCCGCATTTCTTTTTGCCACAGGCCCACATGCAAACACACACAAACACACACACAAATCGTATGTGCATTATATACAGTATCGCACAGCACTGCTGCCCCAAACTAAATTATTGATACTATTGCTTTTAAAGACTGAATAATGAGCATGCGTTTACCGGAACACAGCAAACACACAGAAACATAATCACACATCATCTCAGTCAATGTCTTTTATATAATGTTAAAATGACGAGCTACTTGAATATTTTGAATATATTCTGAAAATACTAATAATGCAGGTGATAAAGTAGTTTTTAATGTAGCGACTTTAACAAAAACGACTGACATTTTACTCCAGAGCCAGAAGAAAAGTATTTTTGACGCTGTTGACTGAAATTACAGCCTTTTGCTTTTCCTCTCTCTCTTTATCCCACACATAGAGGGTTCAGTTCTGGCCTGTAATTTAGCTTCTCAAACACACACACACACTGTCCCTGGTGTATTTGTGGAGGAAATGAACTGTATCCCAGAATCCTAAAGTTGTTTCTCCCAGAAGAGGAAATTTAGACGGCGATAAATATTTAAATGTTTATCATCATCATGATGATCATTAAGGCAATATTTCCATATACGGCTGTAATTAAAAAATAAACACATGCAGAAATCATTTTTTGATCATATTGAACATCATTTAGATGTTTTATTGTACTGTACAAGTTTTGTGGATACCTGATTTGATTATTAAAATACAGTTAAAAAGATATTAAAATCATTAGCAGTTTCCATTATAAGAATACTTTTAGTCTGTTCGGCGATTTACACATCTGACACAATTATGTATTTGAATTATCTTTACATCTTGCAATTATATCATGTAAAACATTTGATTGACAGCCTGAGATGAATTGATGCTTGATCTGTTTTAGTGATCATAGATTGAATTTACCGTCTTTTAATATAAGATTTTTGTATTTAGT
Source organism: Pimephales promelas (assembly GCF_988280905.1). Lineage (NCBI taxonomy): Eukaryota > Metazoa > Chordata > Actinopteri > Cypriniformes > Leuciscidae > Pimephales > Pimephales promelas. Next base: position 32,542,402 of record NC_142781.1, on the reverse strand, counting down.
TTTCAATTCTCATTATTTAGTATTTATTATTGTGTATTCATTGTTTCATTTATTCGATATTCGTTGTTTAATATTCATTTGTGAGTTTTCGGTATTTCGTCTTTAAAGGGATGGTTCACTTTGTATTTAATTTTTGGGATGTTTTATCTTACCTCAAGGGCATCCAAGATGTAGGTGTCTTTGTTTCCGCAGTATTTTCAATTTTTATATTTTTAGGTCAAACCGTTCTTGTCTGTCAGTCATATAATGGAGGTCTATGGTCACCACCTCAAAGAGCATGCACAGAGAAGTCCAAATTAAACATGATTTAATGACTCGTAAATGTAATTACACATTGATGGCCTAAGACACGAAACGAGCGGTTTGTGTGAGAAAACGAACAGTATTTATATCGTTATAGCACTTCGGTCTGCGCAAGCGCCGGAAAGCCAGAAATGATCTCTCGCGCGATCATTGAGTACAATGAGTATGTCACTCATTGTTTACACAGAGATTTCAGAAGTGTTCCCCTTCACTGTGAAGATCTAAACATATTTAGATATACAGGAAATCGCAATGGAAGACGATTTCGATATATCAACAGACAACGTTGATTTTTTTTTCGCAACTGCGCGAGAGATCACTTACGGCGCTTTCCAGCGCATGCACAGACCGAAACGCCCGTGCTTTCAGATCACTTGGACGTGACTGTGATTGCAAGAGCTAAAAACGATATAAATACTGTTCGTTTTCTCACACAAACCGCTCGTTTCGTGTCTTAGGCCATCAATGTGTAATTACATTTACGAGTCATTAAATCATGTTTAATTTGGACTTCTCTGTGCACGGTCTTTGAGGTGGTGACCATAGACCTCCATTATATGACTGACAGACAAGAACGGTTTGACCTAAAAATATCAAAATTGAAACTACTGTGGAAACAAAGACACCTACACCTTGGATGCCCTTGAGGTAAGCTAAAACATAGCAAAAATTAATTTCAAAGTGAACTATCCCTTTAATTTCCTACGTGATCAGTATTAATGACATGAGAATATGGTGTTTTACTTTCTTCTGGACACAGGAAAACAATTGCAAGTCTGTGTAAAATAGGAGATCTTTGTGACATAGTTATAGTTCTTTTGCATGTCTTCTCTCTCTCTCTTTCTCTAGGTGAAAGAGGAGTGTCGTTTTTTAAATGCTCCTCCCGTTCCGCCCCGCTGTGCTAAAGGCCCCGTCCCGAGCCCTCCAGTCCCCACACGCTTCCCTAAAGCTCCAGCCACACACACGCTCAACCCAAACCACTCATTTTATTCCTCCGGACTGCAAGAGAGGTAACGATCACACACAGACTTAAAGGGATAGTTCACACAAAAATGAAAATTCTGTCATTAAATCATGTTATTCCAATCCAAACCCATAAGATATATTTTTGATGAAATCTGAGAGCTTTCTGTCCCTCCATTGACAGCTACACAAAAAGATATTGTAAAACTAATCCATATGAATTGAGCCATTCAGAAAGCTCTCAGATTTCATTAATAGGATCTTCATTTTTTGTTCTGAAGATTTGGAACGACATGAGGGTGAGTAATTAATAACATAATTTTCATTTTTGGGTGAACTATCCCTTTAAGATATACCAAGACAGTGCAGACGTATTGTTATGAATGATAGAAAGTGTAACGTGAAACTTTCCCGCCTTCTAAATAAAATAGCCAATCGTGTAATTTCTATTGGCTAGTTCACCCTGAAATATATGTTGTTGTTTTTTTAAATGATATTTAAGCATAAGACATAACATTTATGAGACAGTTCATGAGATTTCAGGATAGCCCATTGAAGTAGATATGAATAGATATGGATGCCCAAAATAGCTTTCACAAAGACATTGCAAATGTGGTCATTGATTTTCTTGAAAGGAATTAATGCAAATAGAAGTATTGTGGTGTGGTGTACACTTGAAGGGGTTTAAATAGGCGTTATACGTACTGGAAATAAGTAGGATTGGGAATCAAGAGGAAGTTAATAATTCCATTAATAATTATTTTAGTATTTTTGAGGAAATAATTCCCTTTGGAAGTACTGATAATTGATCCTAACTATATCAAATACTACTAAAAAAAATAATAAGGAACATTTTTTTTTAAACTTTATTTTTTATGAGAAGTTGCAAAAAAGGCCCGCACACTAAGAAAAAAATAAGACAAAAAAACAAAACAAAATCAAATGCGAGATAAAAACTACAGCTTTAATGACGATCATCAATTTAAATCACAAATCTTTTCACTATTTTAAAGGGTAACTAAACCCCTGGTCAGGGCCTGACTCCACCCACTGGCAATATTTGAAAATGCTGAAAAAGTGGGCAAACCCCAGCGGAGACAGAGGGGACGAAATAGATGCTAAAACACTCTATCCTGATCATTTTCAATACTCACAATTCCAATTCCTGACTCCCTACAGTGGTTTTGATGACACAAGATGGTTTTTATACTGCCAAGGGCGTAGCTCGCATGGTGAGCTGAAACCTGCGTACGTCACGAAGTGCGGAAAATTCAACTGCAGTAGCTACCGTTCAACCTGAAGAGGGCAGCACTAAGACGCTTTTACTCCATAGATCACTTTATAAACAAATGTCAAAAAAGTTACTCAAATCAATGGCTGGTATTAATAAAGATCCATTCTTACAGATCACTAACTAAAAAAAGTTGGTTTAGTGTTTAGTTACTCTTGAAGACCTTTTTAGGCGGGACTAGTTTTCCATGGGGGCGTTAGAGAAATTCGTTTCACAGATGTACTTTACAATTTAATCCCGCCCCAATCTGCCAAGTCTGTGTTTCTCTCACACAACCTCTGTAAAAATTCCCAGGCAATTGACCTATTGTTTTTCAGCAAACTCAACAGTCCTCAGAGAGATCTAATCCTGTCCGATTGCAAACGCTGTATTGTCCTAACGCTTCTCCTCATGTGTTTTCCGTTTGCACACCAATCTTCGGCATGCTTTCATTTAGTTTCAATATAGATGGTATCTGACACAAAAATAACATTATAAAATGAATAAATAGAGTAAGTGTCAGGTAAGACACTTGTCTAGTTTTCTTATGCAAGTTAATAATAAACAGCCACTGCTATAAACTCTAGAAGTTTACTTAAATAGGGTTTTTATAATAAATTTAAATTATAGTAACAAATAATAATAATACTAATAAACACAGAGGTGTTAGATCCTTCCAAATTGGTACATGAAATCACAGATGATAACCTAAACGTTGTTTAGAAAGCATCGTTGAGGGCTTTAGTGTGCACGCCTATTTTGCTATTTGTACTTTTTCAAGGCGCAGTGAGTTTTGGGTGATTTATTTATTACAACACAACTCTCTCTCTCTCTCTCTGTCTCCATCAGTTCTGCTCCTCGTAGCGGCAGCAGCTCTCCATCGCCGGACTCTTACTCTCTGTACTGTTACCCATGCACCTGGGCCGACTGTGTGACCTCTGACCCCTGCGTAAGCCCTGATCCCGCCCAGCCTGCGCAGGCCTGTTGGTCCCACCCGCGAGGAGGCGGAGCCTACACCTCCAACGTCCTCAATACACCTCTACTCAGCACTGACTCCACCCAAAAGAACTACTCCACCTGTCCCAGACCACGGCCGGTGGCGCAGAACCGCTTCGCACCATTCGGTGCCCTGAACCCCTTCGCCAATCCGGGATACGCCCACGCCTCCTCCGATTGGCTCGCCACTGGTAGGAACTCTCCCACCACTCTGACACCCGACCTCATTAGCTCCACCCCCAAGGAGCCTCTAACCAATCAGGGAGCTTTAGAATGCAGTCCCGAGGCTCCGCCCAGACCGAGCAAGAATTCAGAAGAGGACACGGTCACCGTGGACACCGCCTCCGGATCCGTCGCCATGACGAGGGGGGCAGAAGGCGGGGCTGGGTCGTCATGGCGACCCCCCTCGGAGCTCTGCTGGCTCTCGGTGGAGGAGGTTTCGTCCAGCCTGAGGTTTATCGGCCTTTCGGACGACGTGATTGGTCTGTTCAGCAGAGAGAGGATCGACGGCTCTATTTTCACTCAGCTGACGGAGGAAATCCTGTCGGAGGACTTTAACCTCACCAAACTACAGGTCAAAAAAATCATGCAGTTCATCAAGGGATGGAGACCCAAGATATGATATGAACTTATAGATGTTTTTATTTGAGAGACACAAAATGAGTGCTTCTACTCGGACAGTTTCAGATGTTTTATAAGTGTGTGTGTGTGTGTGTACACCTCTCTAATCGAAGGACTGACAGATTGTGACTAATATATTATGGAGCACTATTCGATGTTTTTATTTTTAGGGTGGGGTGATCTTGTGTACCTTCAGTGGACAGTCAGAGCTCATCTTGTGGTCGTTCTGCTGTATTTCAAGGGTTTGTGTGTGTTTTCTAATAATCTGATCTGGGTGAATCTCATGGATCCTGTCAACAGGGATGATGTCCAGGTCATTTTTCACCTCAAAAGCAAAAGCAAAAATAAATCAATTGTCATTGTTAGAATGTATGAAAATCTCATTCTTGTTATTGTAATGTGGAAAAATGTTTCAATAATTTTAAGTCATGACACCTTCTTCATTTATAGCTCTTAATACAAGACAGATTGTGTCAAAGCAGCTTCACGGCAATAAACAGGAAAACAGAATCAGTAATGCAAACTTCATCAGGTAAGGAAGCAATTTAAATATTGCAGTATTGCAGACATTATTCAGCTCAAGTAAGTTCAGTGTTGATTCAGTTCCAATTATAAAATGAGTTCAATTCAGTTATAAGCTGCTCAACGCTAGTTCAGTGCTGACTCTTCTTGATAACAATTTAAGTAAATAATTGAGACAGTTATTGTATTACAGTATATGTATACTGAGAATAAATAGAATGGTGCAAAACTCAAAAGTGAAACTTCAGATCACATTATTTTAATAAGAATGGAGGGGAAAAATTATGCAAAATAAAAAGTTTGACAAGATTCACCCACTTATAAATGTGCTCTCATACTGAGCCCAAGTCATGCACACCGGAAATTAGCTTTTTACAGAGTTCAGTTCGTGATGTACACACTAATAAGAGCAGTGAGAGTTTACTAAAGAACACACTGTAATTAGGTGACTGTAATTAAGAGTTTACTAAACACAGCCCACACTGATGGAGGATGTGTGTGTGTGTGAGTCACGGCTGCTGAAATGAGAAGGTTTTAGCCTTATCTCTCTGTTTTTAAAAAAATGTGTTATCAGCATTTCAGAAATGTTTATTTAACAGAGTTCCCCTTTTTGTAGATGCATGTGTATAATATTTAACAGCGGTAGTGTTTCATTTGTACTGTAATTTCATCATGTATGATTTAATCCTGCTGGACCAACTACAGAAAAGAATAAATCAATAGTGCTCACTTGAACAAAGTAAATCATTGATGTATTTTTATCATTGGCTATGTTCAGATTGGAATAGCTTTTTTGCTTAGTGTACTGCATGACTCAAAAATGTATATGTTGGCTTTAATTCATTTTATTTCGTCAACAGGTTCCACATAACTGGGTTATGTTAAACAAACATAATTTGTTCATGTAACTTCAACATCTTGAAATTAAGTAATTTTAACTGACCCAATTTAAGTAGTCTCAACGTGAATTTTTAAAAGGATGCCCCACTCGTCTCCACAATGGTAACCCACTCTAATTTAAATGGTTCTAATAATTCCAATGTAATTTTACACAATTACACACTATCAAGTCTTCACCTTTTCTAAATATCAAAAAAAAAAAAAAAGATAAAATGACACAGCATGCTGGGAACTAACGAGCACCGTCCAGTTTCAGTTAATGCAACACAAATCAATCAAACGGATTGAGTAAATTTAAATTGTACATATATTTAAGCAGATTGAGCACAATCAAATTAAGTTCAGGCAAAATGGTAGTTTGTTTACTGCCACCCTCTGGATGTCCAAAAATTTTTACTTAACATAGATGGTTTGTTTTTTAGACAATGCGTAAGGATTTTGTACTGTTAAGTTACATAATTACATAATTACATAGACCTTAATAGAAAAAACATTTCAAGTAAAAAAAAAAAACACAATTATTATAAGTAAGCTAAATATAAATATATTATGTAAAGTCCCCAACTTTGCTCGTTCACTTTTTTGAGTGTGTTTGAAATTGGAACTATTTTCGAGCAGACAATTATGGAAGCTAGTTTCTGCCACCGAAAAAAAAAAGGTAATTGTGACTTTTAATCTCACAATTCTGACTTTTTTCTCTTTCAGATTTGTATGAAGTCAGAATTGAAATCGAAAGGAACTGAAAAATTCTGTCAGAATTGCTTGCAGTCAGACATGTGAGAACTTGTAAAAGTCTTTTCTCCCCTCAGAATTGGACAATAACTCGCAATTGCGACTTTAGGCCTATCTCTAATTGAGAGAAAAGTCAGATTTCCGAGTTATAAAGATATATAGAGATATAGGCCTAAACACAAATTGCGAGGGGGGGGGGGGTTCTCGGTGTCAGAAACAGACCGCTCGAAGACGTGTTTATGTTTATTGATTTATAATATTTGATGGGCTTATAGGAGTTGCCGCCAATAGAATGTTTTCATGTGACGTCACGCCAGTGCGTTGGCGCGAAAATGCAAATGCAAGGGCAGGAAGGAAAAAGGCCTTGCAAACATCCGTCTGCGGGGTCGGTAGGAGCTGAATGGGAAAATGCCCGTGTGTGCAGTGATCACTTCGTCAAAGGTGAGTTTATACAACTTACTTAAGTGGCGATGTTTGTGCAATGTGTAATGTTTCCGAACTTTTTAAAGTCAAAGTATGTCTGTAAGACGAGGTAGTTGCTGATATCTACCGCCTCATGGCTGGAAAATTTTTCAATTCAGTTGAAAAATCGCTCCTCTTCATAACGTAAGGATCACGTCCAACATATGTTGGATTTTTTGCTTATAGACCATTTCACAAGATGTAAACAACACTGGTCCAGAAGCACTTCCTGTTTCAGTTTTTTAACACTACATAAAAGCTGGGATAAAATACAACCAACAGAACATTTAAAACTGAATCAAAAAGTTAAACAAACATCTTTAAGATGTTTTCTTTACATTTGAAATAAAGAAAACAGTTACAAACTGAAACAGGAAGTGCTTCTGGACCAGTGTTGTTTACATCTTGTAAAATGGTCTTATCTTGTCCATTGCTCTCTTCACTCCCTGTTCTCCATCTGATTTCCGCGCGTGGCGCGTCATCTCAATCACGTGACTGAAACCCAGCTAATAAATTATAATAAAATAAGTATTTGTTCAATACTTTTTAGTTAATTAACGTATTCCCTAACATGCTCTGGAATCTCACACTAAGAAAATACCTGTACTACAGTACTTTGAATCAGTTTACACACTGTATCTCGAACATATCAATGTGAGCACATTACATTCTTTATTCTTTCAATTAGTTTTTCTTTACATACAGTAAAATATAGGTCGGGTGTGAGAAGTAGATGCATCCAGTCAAAATTCAAGTTTATTTTAGCAGAGTCATAAGCAAACATACAAACTACTATGCTATACAAAAATTCAACAAATAATAACTATGCAAAACTCCCTCTCCAGCTCAACTTGGAAATAATCTGAGGCACCTTGGTAAAAAAAAAATGTAGCTGCAACATTCAGAATGTTTTACATTGTTAATGTTTCTTTGAACCCATAAACAAACTGACAAATCGTGTACTGGCCAAGTTAGGAAAGTGCTGCTTTTTAAACCAACAAATGATAATTATATGATAATTATGATAATCCCGCCTAAAAATTATAATGGTGAATTATAATGGCGGTAAATTTTCACTTGTGAAATCTCTTGCTGGGGTTCTTTGCGTGGTCGATGAGTAGCTGGCAGGGGGTAAACTGGTTCCCATAAACCTCTTCAAAGCGCTTCATTTTCTGGACCAGTTTGTCTGCTCCGTATGAATCCACAAAACGGAATGGTCCTGAAATGTGGGAAGCAAGAGGGTTGCCAAAGTTTACTTAGCACATCCTTAATTATCTCCAGGCACAATGCGGTATGCCACAGGGTTAAGTGCTGGGACCGCATCATTTACGATAAATCATTTTAATTACAAGGTGTGTAATGTGTGTTACCTCCCAAGCAAGGCGGGAAGCCAAGTCCAAACACGGCTCCGATGTCTCCCTGCACAGGGTCGGGCAGAATGCCTTCCTGTAGACACAGTACGGCCTCGTTCACAAAACGAGACATAAGTCTGTACTGAATATCCTCATCGGTGGAGCTAAAGAGGGACAGAGAGAAACATGAAGGGGTTTTTCCGAGGGAAATCAAGGTTTAGGATGCTACAATCTGTGGCGTTAATCATGTAAACTAACTTACACAGCAGGGGGCGCTGTTAGCTTGAAGCTCTTGAGAATCTCTTCGGCTTCTGAGTTCACCGTCTTTTCTTTCGACTTGGCTCCATACACATAACAACCCTTTCCAGACTTGCGCCCTGAAGTGCACAAATATACATGCAATAACAATGTGAAAGCTGAATTGGACTATGACGATAATAATTTATAAAATTTAAAGTACCCCTGTAGTCAAAAATGTTATCCCTTAAACTCACCAAAATGACATTTTTAAACGCTTTTTACTAGGGATGGGTATCGTTTGAATTTGAACGATTCTGATTCCGATTCCGGTTCCTAACGATTCTCGATTCCGATTCTTTTAAGAGGCAGGGTCAAAAAAGTTTAGCTAACCATGCTAACCAACGGCCTTTCTGAAGGAAATACTCCTTCTGTAAAAATACTCCTTTTGTCACAAATTTTGCATTTTGCCGAGATTTCGTTATTTTTAGAAAAGTGAAGCCACACTTTGGACCTCTGACGTAAGCTACTCATGTTCGACTCGCGCGGTTATGCCAACACTTCCGGTAGACGCTTCTTCGTTGGTGTTGTTCAGCGGTTTCTTCTTCCGCTCGGCGGACTGAATATCGAAACTAGGAATCGAAATTTTAACTTTTGAACGATTCCGGGAAAAACGAAAAGTTAGTCTTGGTTCCAATCGATACTCGATTCTCGATACCCAACCCTACTTTTTACCTGTGAATTTTTTCTTCTTCATGCCTTAAAATAGCTCGAATGCAACTCTACACCCTTGCTTCATTTAGTATACATGATTCTACAAATATGCTAATTAGCCAGCTCAGAGATTCCCTTAACCAACTTACTGAGGTAAACGCTGCTGCTCAATGGTATCGCTCTTTACCACGTCGGACACATAACGGTAATTAATATGATTAGCCTTTTACTTGATTATGTTATCAAACAGCTGATAATGTGTTGCTACGGTTACACAAACCATGTTCCCGTTCGCATATCAGAGTCAGGCATCTACCTTCTAACAATCATCACAAACGCTTTGAACAACTAACATCGTAATTTATATCATACACACGCTATATTGCTAAATCTACCCAATTTTTCATATCAACAGAAAAATATAGCGGGATAACCTGGTATCTCTCGAGACTCCCCTGCTAGTTTGCTGTTAATGATATGCTAATGCAGGCATGTCGACGTGATTGGTTACAGGGTAGTTTGTGACATCAGAAACACCAGTGATTTCAAACAGTGTTATTGAGTTCACCGCAGTTTTAAAGAGACACTCAGCAATGGTGTTGACTTATGAATGTGGACATGTAAACAACATTAAAAACTTGATTTTCACTACAGGATGAAAAATAGTTAAGTCATTAGAAAGATGCACGTTCATTTTTGGGTGAAGTATCACTTAAACTTGCTAATAAGGTTCTGCAAGACCGACAATTCTGACCATTCATGAAGATAAAGCTGTATGTAGTTTAACAGATGTACCTTTGAACCCCTTTTGGACCATCATCTTCAAGACCTCAACATTTCCTCCTCCGAATCGTGTTCCAAAAGCCTTGCCAAGATCCTCTGCAACATGAGCCGCCACGTCAATACCGACCTCGTCAGCAAGTGTCGCCGCACCGACAGGAAACCCGAATCCTGTTGTCAGGGAATCAAGTTTCTTGGGCCCAACTCCTTCCTGCAGTCAAAGTGATGACACGGGAAGATTAGAGTTGCCTCATAGAATAAAAATAGTTTTGAACAAACAGTCATGTTTAATTATTGAATTAAAAAGCCGAATTAAACTGTCACAAAGAGACCTGTTAACAGGGTTCGTACTATCATCAAATTCCATCGAATTTCAAGAAACTTCAATTAGAGATCTCACTTTTCAAACAATATCTTTATTATTTTTCAAATTCTAAAAAAGTGTAAATAGATAAGGCAAAATAAACTAATAAAACAAAATAGTACAAATAAAGTGCAGCACATGCAATTGGCCATTAAATGGATATTATAACAAAGATATCACTTCCCTTCAAACTGATCTACCCCGACCTCTAGAAATATATGATGCTTATGAGCAATATCATGCTCAAAGCCATGCGAAATGGCTCTATTGCTATATCAGACGGGCTGCAGCATTAATTTTGTGTGAAAAGATTGTTTTATCTATAAAATTAAACACTTATTTCACATATCTTTTCTTTCAATGAGTACTTTTCCATAAATATGGCTATTTTCAAGGGTTTTCCTGGACTTGAATTTCAGAAAGCAGTTTAAGCACCTTGTAAGAGCCCTGTTTTAATCACAAACAAGCAAGTTATTTTTTTAACTTTAAACACCATGTCAACGTCAAGGTTATCTTTATGGCGAAAACAAAATGTATAAATCACACAGTTAACAAAAAACTATATAAAAAAAACCCCATAGAAGTCGAAGACAAGAAAATTCAGGTGATGTGTTAAATACTAAGGAGGCGTATTGCATTCACTTGAAGAAAAAAAATCTACTCTGTTTTTCTGAATTGACAAGTTAATTATCTCAGAATTACAAGATAATTTTTCATGGAAAAAAGTTTTTGCTCTGTTTTTCTGAATTAACGAGTTAATTTTTCATGAGAAAAAAAATGTTTGCTCTGTTTTTCTGAATTAACGAGTTAATTTAGAAAAACAGCAAAAAAAATTCCATGAAAAATTAACTCGTTAATTCGGAAAAACAGAGCAAAAACTTTTTTTCTCATGAAAAATTAACTCGTTAATTCAGAAAAACAGAGCAAAAACTTTTTTCCATGAAAAATTATCTTGTAATTCTGAGATAATTAACTTGTCAATTCAGAAAAACAGAGTAGATTTTTTTTCTCTTAAAGTGAATGCAATATACGACTTTAGGGCACAAAAAAACAAAAAATTTAGTCCTGGAACAAATACAAATATTTTTTTTTTGCATTAGCTATTCAAACATGTAGGAATTTACCTGCAGCGCACGAACGGCCTCGGCTAACATGGGCGCCAGACAACGAGTGGTGTAAAACCCTGGACCGTCCTGTTAAAATATACATAGTCACTCACTGATGCCTGATGATGAACACTGAAAACATGTAACAGAACGTGTTCTTACCCCCACCACTATGATGACCTTCCCCTGTTTGAGTCCCACGGCCACGGCAGATGCTGTAGTGTCTTTAGATGTTTTATCTGTGGTGATGATTTCCAGCAGTTGCATTTTATCCACAGGAGAGAAATAATGCATGCCGATCACCTATATAACACACATGTAGACTTTTGCAATAAATCACTCCTTCAGAACTGACTAATGACAATTCAAACAGTTCTGCACCTTTTCAGGTCTCCTGCTGGCTGCTGCGATGTCTTTGATGGGCAGAGCGGATGTGTTGGTGGCAAAGACACAGTGAGGAGGAATCACCTGCACACAGGACAGGTGTGATCAGTACTGTACACGATTAGAAACGTACCTGCATAATAATCGCACTCAACAAACACAACTTACGGCCTCAACCTCCTTCACCACTTTATGTTTGATTGACAGGTCTTCAAACACGGCTTCAATGACCATATCCACATTCTCGAAACCACGGTAGTCCAGCTGTCCCGACAGCGAGGACATTATCCCATCTCTCTCAAACGACGTCAGACTCTTCTTTTTTGTTTTGTCATTAAGCCTGAGAAAGAAACCATGAAATGCATTTATTAGGTTTATACATAGAAGTTATACACGTATCAATTTTAACGTAAACATGTATTTTTTTCTATGCAAGCCAATACATACAAGTAACACAACAAAAAACATAAAGGTTTCATACATAAACATTAACATGTAAACATGAAAATAACATATATAAACGTGTGTGTGTGAATGTATTACTGGGTGTGTAAGTGGAAATGACTTAACAGAAGAAACTGTTACAGATACTACAGACATGATAAAAATGAATTAAATAATAATAATAATAACAAAAAAGTATATAGATAAATGAATGAATAAAAAAAATAAATAAGGGAAAAAAATTTAAGGTAAATATTGTAAACAAAAAAATAAAGAAACATGTATTTAATATATTTGTATATGGTGAATATTAAAAAAAATTAAACCCCTTATTTCATCTTAGCTCAACGTGGAAAACATTTATTTATTTTAAAATGAACTATATATATATATGTATATGTTTTACAAAAAATATATATAATATATCAACACAAGAAAAAAATAAAACATTACAGTATTTTAGCAAGTATTTAAAATGCACTTATTACAAATGAACCTTTCTAGCCAAAACATCCACACCAAAAAAAATGATTCACAATATAAATATCCATGATTTTTTCTAGGCTTGGAATCACACAAAAAAAAAAAACTTTGATCTATCCAGGATTGCCAGTACTGTGTGAATACTTGTATATCATAAGGGGATACCTTTAATAGTTTGATATTTTCTTATTTGTATTTATCTGTTGCTTAAATTTTAAGAGTAACAGTCTAATTTCATGGCCATCTCTGAACAGAAAGATCACAGCACTGACATCTGGTGGCTCTCAGCTCTACTCGTTTCTTTCTAATGTCATGGAGTGCAGCGCCCTCTGCTGCCTCACACTATAACCTGCAGCTGATGCCAAGAAAAACAAACTGTGTACTTGTATATTACATTTATATATTCATTTAGCTGACGCTTTTATCCAAAACGACTTACAAATGCATGTCAGAGGTCGCACGCCTCTGGGGCAGCTAGGGGTTAAGTGTCTTCTTCAGGGACACATTGGTGTCTCACAGTGGATTCGAACCCGGGTCTCTCACACCAAAGGTATGTGTCTTATCCACCCCGGTGATATTATTGGCACCACCCCCAGATATTATATCTGTTATGATAATATCTCTCTGTGTGTGCAACACCAACCCCTTGTACACCTGTTGTTGACCTCTGGCAAGTCCTTCCTGTGTCGTGTCCTTTAAGATGGTGAACACACCCTTGTCTAGCGTTACCTGGGCAATGCCTGCTCCCATAAGCCCCGCCCCCAGGACGGCCAGCTTTCTAAAAAAAGAGTCACAATCAGTTATTACACTGATTGTGATGACATCATATCACTAAGCCCCTCCCATCAGGCGTACTTCACATCTCTCTCCGGCTGCCCAAAGTGGTTCTTTTTGCAGGCCACCTGACCATGATACAGGCCAATCAGGGCTCTGGACTCTGATGTCATCGCCAGCTTGCCGAAGTTCTAGAAAACAGACAAGACGAGCTAAGTTATTTTAAAGCAAACCTAATATTATTTCAATTATTACCTTAAAGGGATACTCCACTTTTTTTGGAAATAGGCTTCTATTTCAGTTTCTGCTAAGAAAAAAATATACTAAGGAAGTCGATGAGACCAGAAACTGTCTGGTTACTGAATACTGATATTCTTCAAAATATCAGAAAATCGGCTGAATGGATTCGAAAACGGTAAAACTCAACTGTTTAACTCTGGGGGAGTGGTAAAATGAGCCAATTTCCCAAAAAAGTGGAGTATCCCAGTTTAAACTAACCAGGAGAAAAATCTCTTTTACAAGATCGTCTTAAAATGAAATGTACAAGAGTGGTGGGACCAGACCACATTTGAATATTAAATTAGTAAAACCCTGAAATCTGATTGGATGTGCCACATTCAGGAAGGGATGACACTGACCTGAGATTCAGTCTGATATCCAGCAGCGTTTCCTTTTTCAATGCCCGTCTGAACACACTAAAAACACACAAAAACGTGTGAGTTGATGAGCGCCTGAGCGTACGTGTGCCTGTGCACGTGTCCGTTTACCTCTATAATCTTCAGTGGAGCAGGATAAAGCCCTTTACTCTGTTTCATGACTTTACTGTGGACAGTTTTGTAGATCTGTTTCCTGACCGGCGGCAGACCCATTATAAAATCCTGCACCTCTGGAAAAACATATTAAAGGCCTTTAATAAACAGACAAGTCAAGAGTCTGTCTTATCTCATCCCGACACTGATGTGTTTGTCTTACTCTGCGCGAGCCCTTTCTTCTTTTCCATGGTGACTTTTTTACCAGCGAGACCTTTAGCAAAATCAACAGCCACTTCCTCCAGATACTCGATGGTCCTCTCTTCTGGACTTTTCAGTCCTGGACCTGCCACATAAAACACACACACACACGTTATAGGGGTCCAATTCTGCACCGTTGCAGCTTTTAATCTTTCCTCTGAAGTCCATATTAACAGCTGACTGTTTATTTAGTGATTATCATTATTGATTAAATCACCCAGAGGATCCACCAGCTGATGTACGAGCCCCATTTTTTTGGCTTTATCTGCCCTTATGTTCCTGCCGGTCAGCATCATGTCAAACGCAGTGGGAAGGCCGACCTAAGACACACAAACATCATTATGAAACATACAACCCTTCAGAGTTAGGGGGCGGTTAGGGAGCATTAGTAAACTCCTCACCATTTTGGGCAGCCTCTGAGTGCCTCCAGCCCCGGGCAGAAGTCCCAGCATCACCTCTGGGGTGCCCAGGATCGTCTTCTTACTCTTAGTGGCCAGACGGTACTGACATGCAATGGCAAACTGAAAGAACAAGAGAAATGAGAACCATGGGTGAATTTAAAGGAAGGTTTATTGTCTCATATAATATTATTAAAGGGATACTTCAGGATTTAGCATTAAGCTTTGTATTAGTAGACAACCTGTAGTATTTTCACATTACCGCGCTTTCCACCCTCATATCCCCCTGAGACGAGAGATTTATGTATTTATTTGTCTGGAAAAAATCCTCAGATTACGAAAAAATCGTCATTTTGCGTCATCGGAGGATGCCCAGAGGCTAAAGACTACAGTCAGTAGTCGGGTCTGTCCCGCATGTCCTCAACCCGCCCATAGAGGGAGGATCTCAGTCACAGAATGAACACATAGTGTCGGCCATCTTTTTTTTGGAAGCTAAGCTAGCAGACTCTTGTTCTGTGGAGAAAGCTGAGTATAGGGGTTACCATCCTCTTTTTCCCGGACATGTCCGGCCGTCGATGTCCGGGATTCAGCTTTTGCTTTCTGCAGTCGCTATTCATTGTTTACATGCACAGCTTTTGTTTCATTCTAACTGAATTCATTCCGATTGGTGAATCTTTACATGAGTGCTGAACAAGTGATCGGTTGATGTGCGTTTTAACATTGCTAAGAAAATTCCCGCTCCTTCGTGAGAGATACGAGACCGGTGCGTCTCACAGGTGTCGCTCATCGGTAATCACACCACCGGCCTCGCGCCGTTCTCCCGCGGCCGTCACTCGTCCCGCTCGCCACAGTAAACATGACTCGCGCCGTTCTCCCGCGGCCGTCACTCGTCCCGCTCGCCACTGTAAACATGACTCGCGCCGTTCTCCCGCGGCCGTCACTCGTCCCGCTCGCCACAGTAAACATGACTCGCGTCGTTCTCCCGCGGCCCTCACTCGTCCCGCTCGCCACAGTAAACATGACTCGCGTCGTTCTCCCGCGGCCCTCACTCGTCCCGCTCGCCACAGTAAACATGACTCGCGTCGTTCTCCCGCGGCCCTCACTCGTCCCGCTCGCCACAGTAAACATGACTCGCACCGTTCTCCCGCGGCCCTCACTCGTCCCGCTCGCCACAGTAAACATGACTCGCGTCGTTCTCCCGCGGCCCTCACTCGTCCCGCTCGCCACAGTAAACATGACTCGCGTCGTTCTCCCGCGGCCGTCACTCGTCCCGCTCGCCACAGTAAACATGACTCGCACCGTTCTCCCGCGGCCCTCACTCGTCCCGCTCGCCACAGTAAAAATGATGAATCCCGGACATTTTGGGCGATCTCGAAACACATTTTCAGGCAGACTCGTCATGGAGACTCACTAGTAGCCTAGACTTGTTGTTTAACTACTGCACTCTGTTGCCGGTAGGCGTGGCCTCCTAGGGCAGTGAAGCAAGTGCATTCTGGGAGATGTTGTCTTTCATCCACATAAGACAAAAATACATTTTCTGGCTTTTCTCAGTCTAGAAAGCTCCAAAGTCAAAAATAATTTCACATTTCTTCTACATAAATGACCCATTTTAAATACACATTCATCTTTCCAGAGGTGAAGTATCCCTTTAAAGTCGGCATGTTATCATATGATGTATTCTGTATTACCGGTAAGCCCGTTCACACCAAGAACGGTAAATATATAAATATATCTATAATGATAAGTATATTAGCGTCCACACCACTGGACGATATATTGCTCTGTTTATTTCAAGTGCGCGGTGTAGTTTTGTCATCTGCCGCTTTAAATGCTCGAGCTCTTTAAAGCAGGATAGATTCCGATTGGCTGTCAATGTTTTTAAATATTAATCAGTCGGAAAAAAATTATTCAAAATACATTGTTTCTCTGTCCTGTTATCGTTACAGCTGTGGTGTGGAGTTTTGAATGATTTTAGAACTATATCATTATAGTTATTGTTCTTGGCGTGAACAAACCTTTATTCAGTATACAAATAAAGGAAACATCTGACTTATAATTAATGCTGAATTATAATACATTTTTGTTGTATCTTTAACCATTTATACACTTTAACTTTAAGTTAATTTTGTATTATTTATGTACTATTAGAATATTTATTTTATTTTTTTAATTTTCAGTTTGATTTTTAGTAATTCTGTTTTTATTTTTTCTTCATAAATTTCAGTTTTAGAAATTTTAGTTTCTCAACTTAAACATTATTATTTCAGATAGTTGCCAAAGCAACGGTTCTAATTTTCAAAGGTTTTTCACCAAAATATAGATTTTATTTATGGTTTATTTTAATCACTGACAAATGTTATTCGTTTTTAGTTAACAATAACACATCACTGCTATTCACACAGTTAAATACATCTAAAAAATGATTAAAATGATTTATTAAAAACAAGTAAGAGTGAAATAATACAAGTGAATAAAAATTACACATGATCATGTGCTGACCTCCAATCCACCGCCCAGACAGGAGCCGTTAATAGCAGCCACAATAGGGATGGGGGATTTTTCAATCTGGTCAAACATCTTCTGTCCTTCCTGTGACAGTGATGTCACTTCCTCTGCTGTTTTGCAGGCCTGAATCATACTGAAAGATGAAGATAATGATGACTATGAGCCTCTATGAAAGGTTTAATCAATCTGCGTGTGTGAGAGTGTGTGCGGTACTTGATGTCGGCTCCTGCGATGAAGCATCCTGGTTTTCTGGATATGAGGACGGCGCTCTTAACTGCTGAATTCCCCCAAATCTCAGTCATCACCTCCGTCATCTCTGCCTGCATCTGCTTGGACAGAGTATTCACCTAAAAAACACACACTTGTTATTTACAATCTCAGTTCAAAAGTTGGGAGCGTTAAAGGAACACGCCACCGTTTTTTGAAAGGGGTTAAATCGTACTCGTTTGGATCACTTTTACTCACGACATGCTATCCAGCAACAAAGGATTCCATTCATAATGCTAAGCTAAGCTAGCAGCGGCGCAGCCAAACTAAGACAACGGATACAACCCCTATTTCAAAAAACGGTGGCGTGTTCCTTTAAGATTTTAAAATATTTCTGATGTTAGAAATAGACCAATATGACATCATGACTTTTGCGTAAACATACACGGCAATTTCGAGTCAAGTGGCGTGTTATCTCGACGCATTTTGAGCTATCCGCGTGTATGTCTACGCCATTAACGTCCGCGTGTCTGTACACGCCGTCAAATGTCCGAGCACAGGGTTGGATGGGGTTGAGGTAAGTCATATTTATATATACAGTAATAACGTTAAGTCAACGGCGTTCATAAACACGCTGAAAAGCGATTATGCGTGTTGATAGCACGCCAAAAATGGAAATACGAATTGGCGTGTCATACACACGCTACTTCATGAGATCAGTCTGAATAGATAGATATTTCTGACGTTCTGCTGGCCATGGCTGCATTTGTTTGATAAAAATACAGTAAAATAGTACTATTTTGAAAGTACTATTTTCTATTGGAATACATTTAAAATGTAATTTATTCCTGAAATGGCAAAGCTGAATTTTCAGCATCATTAGTCCAGTCTTCAGTGTCACATGATCCTTTAGAAATCTTTCTAATATGAGGATTTGCTGCTCAAGAAACATTTCTGATTATTATCAATGTTGAAAACAGTTGTGCTGCTTCATATTTTTGCAAAAACTGTGATAAATATTTTTTTTCAAGATTCTTTAATGAATAGAAAGTTCAAAAGAACAGCATTTTATTTGAAATAGAAATCTTTTGTAAGATTATACATATCTTTACTGTCTCTTTTGGTCAACTTAATGCATCTTTGCTGAATAAAAGTATTCATTTCTTTAAAGAAATGTGTAATTACTCCAAGCTTTTGAACAATAAAGACTGTGATCAAAATTTTACTAAATAAACACTGGCATTATTAGGAATCATGGGAGAACATAACACACCTTTGAGTTTGGATCATTGATTCGCACCACAGCAACATTATCTTTGACTTCATAACTGACATGAGTGCGAGCTGCAGACAGAGACAAATGAGGGATTCACAAGAAATTATTAAACATATTTCTATTCATCAATTCTGTTTTTAACAGTTACCCAGCACAGCTGATGATATGGATAGACTTCTCTGTCCATGACCTATGACCCAAAAACATAAATAACACATGATCACACAAGTCTAAAATTACACAAAAAACTTCCATGAGAAAGTCACATAGTCCTTCAAACCACATTTCCTTTTCACAAATTAATATTTATGAATATTGTATGAGAAAAAAGCAGGTTTGTGTTTATGATTAAACAAGTGATTTATTCTATATCTTCCCATGGGAAAAAATCCCATGTTTGTAAGAAACATAAACTGTGTTAATACCTCTGAATAAGCTCTGCTTAAAGTTTTTTGGCCCAAACAGATTATAATCAATATTTTATTAATTATTTTTACAGTATATGTTGTAAGATCACTATGTTGCCCACCACACAGCAGTCTTAGATTATGTAATTGGGATCTCTTTTGAAATGCAAAACTGTTTGGCCTAGAATCTAATTGTCATTGAGCTTTGTCCCAGTTCCTCCATACATCCCCACCCTTCACATTCACATGACCAAACACACACCGTGCGCGAGAACACACGTCTGTGTGCATCCAATCAGAGGATCCAATCACAGTTTGTATTAGTTAAAATAATACTAAATAAATCATAAACCTACAACAAACATTGAAAAAATTCACATCAAAACACATTATTATAATTTTAATATAAATGTTGATTAAACAGGTTTTAAAGGCTTTTATTAAACTGATTATTGACAATTGATGCTACATGTATAACATCATAAAATGTATAATGTTTTTAAAAGAAGTCTTTTATGCTCACCAAGGCTGCATAAATGTGATCAAAAATACAGACAATATTGTACAGTGATATTGTGAAATATTATAACAATTTTTTTTAAAAAATGAGGAAACTTAAAAAAAAATATTTCTGTGATGCAAAGCTGAATTTTCATCATAATTACTCCTGTCTTCAGTGTCACATGGTCCTTTAGAAATCATGCTGAAATATTAAGCTTTGCATCACATAAATAAGTTGTATATAGAAAACTATTATTTGAAATAGTAATAATATATCCCAATATTACTGTAACAGAACGTCTCTTAAATTGTTTAAAAGAGCATCTGTATACATTTTTTTTATGATTTCAGTCACAAAAACTGTAAACACAGTTGGATGGTAACCTATCATGCCCCTGTACAACTAATTTTATATTACTAATCTTGTATATAATTATAATTTAAAATGTTATACACATTACACCATTATTACTGTAGTTATATGAAGAGTTCAAATGCAAAAGCCTCTAAATGCCATTTGAAATTTTCTTCTTTAATGATGATTTTTATCAAACTTGTATATTTAAGTTCAGTAATTTCACTTAAATAACAATTAATAGGTAATTATTATTGCCATTTAAGTGAAATCACTGAACTTAAATATACAAGCTTGATAAAAATGATCATTCTAGAAGAAAATTTCAAATGGCACTTAGAGGCTTTTGCATCTGAACTCTTCATATTTGCTCAACTGTGACCCACTGACCAATACTGTACAAACTAGGTGAAAGTTCAAACATGCAGGTCACCTCATTCTTTCTTCTCTGTGGTTAAGTTAGGACTTTTAACTACACTTAAAAGCGCTAATAACGGATATACAAGTACAAATATGCACATTAATACTTTTATGAATATAAGTGTGTCACCTGTGACAGTTTTCGCTGCTGAACAGCAGCTCCGCGACAACAGTAGTCTCGCGCTCGCCATGCTTCTCAACGATGTACAGTCAGCGCGCGTGTCCGCACCATAGGGTACGCACGTACCGTACGCACCTAAAAAAAAAAGTACGCACCCGGCACTGACGAGCGCGAGCAGCGCGAGCCCCTGCAGCCGCCATTTAGACTACCAACTTAGCGCCTTTACATAAAACTAGACCCATATCAACTACATTTAGTGCATATAATAACTTATATTTATTATTTGTTTTACATTGATGTCAATAAAATTTATTTAAAAAATATATACATATGTAAAGTAATAAGTATCCGCGGTAATTTTCCCTGCTCAGGCAGTGATTCCGGTTGCCCGATTGACGCGGGGTCCTGCAGCTCGTGCACTGCTGTAGTCATTAGACAGACGAAAGTCGTCTAACATCGCACTCTCTCAACATTTACAACAGTAGCAGGTAAAAATATAATGTATGTACTTATATTACATGACAAAGTGTGTGTGTATGACAAATCCTGAATGTGTAAAACGGTTTTATTAGACATACGGAAGAATGAATCCGTATACTTGTTTGTGTGTTAAAGTGTTATTTTTATTGTTTCATTACCGTTGCTTAACTGTCATGTGTTGTTATATCATGATCAGTGTTGTTTTATAATGATGCCAAAATCTTAAGTAGCTGTTTAAGTGTTTAATGTGTTTGTGTGTTTGTCCTTGTCCAGTCTACTGATAGAAGTAGGTGAAGGGTCACACACACACACACACACACACACACACACACACACACACACACACACACACACACACACACACACAAGATCAGTGTCGGACATTTCACTGTATTATCAATATGATCACATACTTAACAGATTAAAGTATGAATAGCAGCTCGACACATAAGCAACACTTACACTTGTACAATGTCTAAGCCATTTCATTGATGAAAAATGTCAAAGCAAGTGCCATTTATTTAAAAGATAGATAACACAAGCAAAGGGTCACAAGCAAATAGTTTTAAATGAGACAATAAAATGTCATTTTGACCATGAAGACGGAGTCAGCATTCAGTATATTTGTGGTTAGTCGATCATGTTGATAGTTCATCTGATTGTCTACACCTGTGGTTTCACATCCATACAACCTCTAAAAATCACCAACACAACAGCTGATTCAAAGACATTGAGACTTCAGAAAAGTGAGAGTTAGTGAAGAGAAAATATCCTGCAGCCTTTGAGTGCAAATGACACATAGTTTAGATATTTTGTTACTTGTTTAAAGTACAGGTAATTTTCATTTTGCATGCTTGCCTATAAACAAATTCAGATATTTTCTGTTAGATTATGGGTGCACTTGCTTTGAAATAATAGTCTCTGAATAATCTTTCATACTTTTGTCTCAAGCCTTCCAGATAATCAAAGATGGCATCTATGTTGTTGACTTCACTGAGGAGCAGTCCACTGACGTCTGTGCAGACTGCCCAGTTTGGTAAGACATCCTAGGTCACGACACCACAGAACTAACAAACACCTCACATTATGCAGATTATTGAACATTTAACTTGTCATTGTCACTCATTAGAACTGTTTCTCCTTAGCTGCTCGTTCTCTCAGCACATCTGTCCATCTGCAAGCTCAAGGTATCTATAGTGATCTGTTTTGCTGTATTCTATAAGGTCCTCGTAAAATTAAAGAAAATAAATACTTTTAGTAAAATGCACATTTCTTTAAATCTTTTGGTTTTTCTTTTCTGTGTCTTTTATAACCAAATAGCAAAGAGCAAGAAGACGCTGACCAAACCAGGATTGAAGAACATCGTTCTGGTGGATGGCGTCCGAACCCCCTTCCTGCTGTCTGGCACCACGTAAGACGTGCACACAGTGTTTAAATGAAATTCAAATTGAAACAAAAAAATGAATTTAAATCACACATTCATTTGTAAAGAGGAGAAAGGAGATTAAAGCTGCATTGTTTATCGATAACTGATAATTGGATACGTCTGATCTTTGGACATATTCGGACACAACGAATCATAACTGAACTGTCATGTTAATAATGAAATCCATTTTGTTTGACTGAAGTCGGCTTAAGATTTCTTTTTTTAAGATGACTGTGGAAGATGGTTTGTATTTCTCTAACCTGCATCAAATGCTGTTTTATGGAAAAATAAGGATTAATTTATGCATTTGGCAGAAATTAACATTTGCATTCATGCATTTGACAGGCTCTTTTATGCAAAGTGACTTGCATCACATTTTTTTGAGCGAACTTTTAAGGTTACAAAATCCAAAACTACATGGCACGCAATTTAACTACAAATTCATGTTTCTGGGTAAATTAATTGCAATTTTAGGAGAAACTCTAACCAGAATGTTTTAGGCCCTGTTTACACCTGGTATTTAGATGCGTTTTGGTCAATCGGATCACAAGTAGGTGTTTTATTCTCTCTCTTGTCCACTTTCAACCACTTCTCTCCTGATTTCTTCAAGGGGATGGTCTGTGGGCTGGTAAATGCATGGGCTTTTTTCGATCTTTTGATTTACTGACCAGCCAGACCCTGTGTGTGTGTTAGAAATTAAAAACATTTGAGCTTGGTACGTTTTTCATCTTCAAACCAAACTTGGGTCTTCATTAGGGATGGGCAACGATTAATCGCATCCAAAATAAAAGTGTGTGTTTACATAATATATGTGTGTGTAGTGTGTATAATTAATTTGTTTATATAAATACCCACACATGCATGTATATATTTAAGAAATATGTGCATGTATATATTTTATATATATTTATTCACAATTAATATTATATATAAATATAAATATTTGATATATTAAGAACACATTTTTCTTATGTGCATAGAAATATGTGCATGTATATATTTTATGTATATATATTCACAATTAATATTATATATAAATATAAATATTTGATATATTAATAACAAATTTTTCTTAAATATATACATGCATGTGTGGGTATTTATATATACAAATTAATTATACACACTACACAAACATATATTACTGTATGTAAACACAAACTTTTATTTTGGATCACGATTAATCGTTGCCCATCCCTAGTCTTCAGTCGTCAAAGTTTAAACCCCGTCTGGCTACTCCGCTTCCCATAATAAATACACATTGGATCAGTAGACAGTCTTTTGTGGCTTTTTGAACACATTCGACCTCATTAGCGTTTAAACTACGAAAGCAATCTGGTCGAATGTGTTTTCATCTACCTCTGACTACAAATGGTCAAAAGTGGACGAGCTCAAAACCCTTTAGAGCCTGTTTACACCGATCGACCAAAATGCATCTGAATACCAGGTGTGAACAGGGCCTTAAGTTAGGAATATCAATGCAGTGATTTCTTGCAAAAAACTTTGTGTCTCTCTGTCTTTGTTGTTAGATACGCTGATCTGATGCCCCACGATCTGGCCAGAGCAGCATTACAGTGCGTCACCACACACATAAACATATACATACAGTATAAAGATTCACTCATTACTTTAATGTTCAGGATTAACTCTCTGACTGTGTTGTTTTTTTCAGGGGTCTACTGAACAGAACTGGTATCCCTAAAGATGCTGTTGATTATATTGTCTATGGAGAAGTTATTCAGGAAGTGAAGACCAGTAATGTGGCCAGAGAGGTCAGTCTCTCCTCTAGTCTGTGATGATTTCTAAAATAGAATCTAGATGTTGAAGCTATTTTTAGTTTGTCAGGTCTGCGTTTATTGATTGGGTGGCGAGAAACATGCTATCAGACTGACCAATGAGAGTTTGGGCATCTGTACAGAGATCTTAGTTCAGTCAGAGCATCACTGCAGTGTTTGTTTGTATATTAGGTCTTGAATTAATTCCTTTTTATCAGGGCTTTATTTTTCCATTAGAAATGCATGCATTCAAACATAAAGTCAACATATTCACATGTTCACATTATCATTATAAACTAGGGGTGGAGCCGAATCCGAATACGGTATTCGGAAAGGTACAAATAATGTGTTTTTTACGAATACTTATTCCGAACAAATACTTAAAAAAATATTTGTATTCGGGAACAAGAAATACTTTATATCAAAAAGCTGCGTTCCTCACGAGACGCGAGTTGAGTGACTTGAGTCAGTGCGCGAGTTGAGTGAGTGACGTTCAGGAAGAGGTGACTGACACAGGCTGCTCCACACAGCAACAGAGAGGGCTCGGCTGAGCGAAAAAAAAAAACACTTAACTGCATCACTATTTTTGTTTAATAGATGTTTGTACCTTAACTATGTTCCGGTGGCAGTTTATAACTTTCGGGAAGCGGAGTTTGATCGGGAGTAGGCTATATTCCATTATTGACGTCTGCAGACGGGTGCTTTCATGTTCGCTCTGTTTACGTAGCTCTGTTAGCTCGGTAACGGTAATTATTTGTTTCATGGCTTGATTGAATTCCAATGTAGAATGCGGTCTGTTATTATAACAGGCCGCTGCTTATAACTATAACACACCGTTGCTATGAAAAACAGAGCGTTGCCATGGATTCTAAACGTAGAGACAGAACGGACTATTTTTCTTTTTTTAGCGGGAGCGATACAATCGTTTTTTAAATCAATAAACTCCTTTTTATATCCATATTTTGAGTCAAATTATTGATTTATTTGGTAGGTAGCCATGTAATAAGCGGGGTAATGTAGAGCGAGGCGTAGTTATAGCGAAAACCCTTCAGGCTTCGCGTCGGGCTCATAATCAACCTCCTCACTATAAATTATCCATATAACTTATTCTGTCTGCACAGCGTCCTCCACCGTGGTGTTGGGGTTCATAATGTTCACAATTGTATTTTATTAGTTGTTGGTTTAACCATGGTTCATGAGGTAATGGCTGACTGTTATTTTCTTTTCAATGACTTTTCTTGTTACATGTTCATTGCTGGATTTATAGAAAAAATCAACCAATATTGCATATCCATAATTATTATAATGGATATAATTAAAGAATCCATACACTAAGTATTTTTTAAGATTTTTATGCCTATTTTGAATTTTACTCGAATACAAATACAAATACTTTTCCTCCCTGAACAAATACAAATACAAATACAAATAGCGGCTGCTTTGCACACCCCTATTATAAACATATATATGAAGAGTTCAGATGCAAAAGCCTCTAAATGCCATTTGAAATTTTCTTCTTTAATGATGATTTTTATCAAGCTTGTATATTTAAGTTCAGTAATTTCACTTAAATGGCAATGATAATTACCAATTAATTGTTATTTAAGTGAAATTACTGAACTTAAATATACAAGTTTGATAAAAATCATCATTAAAGAAGAAAATTTCAAATGGCATTTAGAGGCTTTTGCATCTGAATTCTTCATATATATATATATATATATATATATATATAAAAATATATATTTTATTTTTTCTTTGAGATTTTAAGTTGAATGTATTTGGTATATTTGTAGCAAACAGTGCTGTCAGCTCTTTGTGTCCCATCATCAATGAAAGACCCTTTCTTACAAACATTACTTTTGCTGCTCGGTTTCTGAGTATACAATTATTTAGGAACAATGTTAATTTGGAATTACATTTTGATTTGTTTTCTTGTAGGCGGCACTTGGTGCTGGATTTTCAGATAAGACTCCTGCTCACACGGTGACGATGGCGTGTATTTCCTCCAACCAAGCAATGACCACAGGTACTCAACACACACATTTTGTGACAATAATTATCGAATGCATGTAACTCACTTTGGTATATACAAACACATCACTTTGAAATCACATATTGAAATTGCATTAAACTACAGCAGAGGCAACTTAACAGTTGATTGTTCATTTGTGTTCTAGCTGTCGGTTTGATCGCTGCCGGTCAGTGTGATACTGTGGTCGCCGGTGGGGTCGAGTTTATGTCTGACGTTCCGATTCGCCACAGCCGGAGGATGCGGAAGACAATGCTGTCACTCAACAAGGCAAAAACCCTCGGGGCTCGACTGTCTCTGCTGGGCTCCATCCGCCTCGCTCACCTCGCACCTGAGGTACTACATTACCCATAATACACCTCATATTTTACCCCCAGTGCACCTCAATTTGATTATCATTAAGGTACTCTGCTCACATCACAGAAAACAATTTACCTATAGTGCATTTCTCACCTGAGCGAAGGGCAAAGGGACCAGTTTCATATCTAGAAACCCGAATATGAAACCAGCATGGAAATATAAACTTTAGATGATGGTTTAAATTTCCATTTCTAAAAAAATTGTATTTATAGTTTTTCAATATTTATTTTACATTATATATAATATTATTATTCACAGAGGTTATTAGCAAAAATAGCTTGTAATTTAGCAGGAAACGACTATCAGATAGCTATAAACTCAACACTTTTGCTTAAAAATTTACATATGGCACAAAATTACTGATTGTTTGTAATTCTCACCCCAGTCTTACTGATTCTACACAGACTATCACAGGTCTAATAGAACTATCTGTATTATAAAATGTGATCTAGGACATCAATATTTAATTTTTTTTAGTCTGCTTTAATACAGTCCTATGGTATTGTTAAGTGCCCTTCCTTAAAAGCTCTTAAATGTCTGTCTCTGAATGTGTTTAGCTGCCGGCAGTGGCCGAGTTCTCCACAGCCGAGACAATGGGTCACTCCGCGGACCGTCTGGCTGCTGCGTTTGGTGTGACGCGTTTAGAGCAGGACGAGTTTGCGTTGCGGTCTCACACGCTCGCAAAGAAAGCTCAAGACAGCGGGCTGCTCAGTGATGTCATCAGCTTCAAAGTGCCAGGTGAACAATTAACACAATAACAACAGCACTGGCAAATTCATTTCAGTTTTTGACCAAATGCATGAATTCAGCTTGCAAGCAGTTTGTGAAAGTGCAATACGTAAATGATTTGAACAGAAGTAACACGATTTTTATTGTTGCATAAGTGACTAATTGTGGACAAATGTGGGCACAGAGGACTCAGGTGTGATCCAAATTTTTATTAATTATAAATGTTATATCACTGTCTTCGATACAGTTTTGTCTATCCATTTATGGGTTTTTTTTTATTTTGGGGGTATTTTTGAATTTATTTACTTCAAAAAGTTCCATATTTTCTATGTAAATTATGCTTATTTTTTGTTTTATTTTAATTTTAACTACATTAAAATATCATTCCAATAAGTTCTTAGAGCTAAAACCTAAAGATGAAGAGACTTTCCTGTCACCTGGTGTCTTATTTTGGCTTATTTTAGAATGCTTTAAATTACAGTTTTTCCTATTCATTTCTATGGGTGAATTTTTGACCCAAACACAAGATTAAGTTGAGTTTTTTTTTTTTTTTCACCCACTTAACATTGTAGAATTGAGTCAAAAAAAATTGTGTGTGTTCAGGAGGCAAACTTAGGAAAAGTACCTAAGTCTTGTACCGCTCAGATCAAGGGAAGTATTTTTTTTAAATAAATCAAAACTATTTTGCCCACATTTGTCCAGAATACGGTTTTAGGGTTAAACCATTCAGATTGTTGCTAAATATCTTGTGATGATGTGTTTGCCGCAGGAAAGGATATTGTGTCTAAAGATAACGGGATCCGTCCTTCCACCATGGAACAGTTGGCCAAACTGAAACCAGCCTTCATCAAGCCTCACGGCACCGTGACGGCTGCTAACTCCTCTTTCCTGGTCAGTTTATCTGAGATAATTCGGGTTTATCTAGTTCGTTTTTATCCCTTTGATTTAAGGAACATCTGTCAGATTTGTCACTCAAAGATGAACTCTCGCTGTGTGTGTGTTTTCACTCAGACTGACGGCGCGTCTGCAGTTTTGATCATGTCAGAGGAGAAAGCTCTTGCTATGGGTTACAAGCCTAAAGCATATCTCAGGTACAAAAGCAAAAATAATGCCTTGCATTAAAAAAATATCACCAGCAGCGTCTCACTGACATCATCTGTATTTTCTTAAACAATTTAGCTGATCTTTGCAAATTTACACATGAATCGTGGGTATTTATTGAAATGAATTCATAGAATTTAAAGGGTTAGTTGTGAGAATAGTGAGAATTTCTCACTAACAACAGTGTTTATTCTTTTTGGGGAAATAAACCATAAAACTGTTGCTGCACATTAAATTGGTTGAGGTGTATTTTAATGTTGGGAAAAGATTAACTTTATCTTTATGTTCTGATCTGATGTTTTCCTGGTGTCCCATTACAACAGACAGACGTCATGTGCTCATCTCTACAGCGGCTCGTGGTGCTGATGTTGATATTGCTGTATGTCTGTGTGTTTTTACCTTCAGAGATTTTGTGTACGTGTCTCAAGACCCAAAAGACCAACTGCTTCTCGGGTGAGTTCCTGCTTCTTTTCTTCTTTCCGCTCTCTTTCTCTGTGAGGTTTTGTGCTGTGGGTTTTGTTATTGTTGTGGTTGAGGTGTGTTGTGGTGGCGTCTGAGTTTGTGACTGACATTCTTTCAGTCTGGAGAAAAATGAGACTCTCTGGGATATATTCTTATTTGAAAGGTTTTGTGTAGGTTTACAATTACGCACTTGCCATTTTTTTTTTTTTTTTCAAGGTTCATTTTCTTCATATTCTATCTATAATTACTAGTAGTCATTCTTGGTAGATATAGGCTTATAATCAGTTAAGCAAGTATATTTGACCAATATTGACTTTCAATTCTACTTTGGTTCCCATAATTTATTGCTTGCATAAATTATTTAGCATTTTACATGTTTTTTTTTTTTAAATGTTATTGAAAGAAGTCTCTTCTGCTCATCAAGGCTGCATTTATTTGACAAAAAAATACAGTAGAAACAGTAATATTATTATTACAATTTTAAACAACTGTTTTCTATTGGAATAGATGTTAAAATGTAATTTATTCCTGTGATCAAAGCTGAATTTTCAGCATCATTACTCCAGTCTTCAGTGTCACATTCAGGAATCATATTAATATGATTAATTTGATGTTCAAGAAACTTTTCTGATTATGATCAATGTTGAAAACATTTGCTGCTGCTTTGCTTAATATCTTTGTGGAAACCATGATACATTTTTTAGGATGAATTGAAAGTTCAAAATTTATTTAAAATCAATTAAATGCATTCCTGCTGAATAAAAGTATTAATTTAATTAAAAAAAATGTTTTTACTGACCCCAGATTGTTAAACAGAAGTGTAACTAAAGTGCTAGTTAAATCACAAAACAATTTTGGATGGTGCCATAAATAAAAATTTTGTAATTATTATTGTTGTGGAAGTACTGCTGTAGTCTAAAATATATATTATATTGATTATTGATCATAATAGTGTCAAAAAGCAGAAATAAAACTGATTTAATTTGGTTCTGCATATTGATTTTGAAAAGTAGTAATCTGTGTGAACTCTAATATTAAGAGAGGTTTAAATACAATATGTAAATGTACTGTTTTTTTTTTCCAGTGTGTGTTTGCTTTTTTTATTTTTTTTATTCTGTTTCTATCTTTCTCTCTCATGTCTCTCACACTCATGTCTGGGTTGTTTTCTTTCTCAGGCCGACCTACAGCACTCCGAAAGTCCTGGAGAGGAGCGGACTGACAATGAATGACATCGATGTGTTTGAGTTTCATGAAGCTTTTGCTGTAAGCGTCACGTTCAAGTTTTCCATTGATACTGCTTTAAATATCCAGAAACTTACAAGTGTAACTCGAAAAATTGGAATATCGTTCAACAGTTCATGTATTTCAGTAATTCAAACTGAAAGGTGAAACTAATAGTATATATAACTACATACATATGCATGATTATACTTTTCAGAAGTCGACATTTCAGTATTTAAAATCCTTTTTTTATTGATTTCATGTATTATTCTCATTTTTGAATTTCTGTATTTTGATGAGCTGTAAGCCATAATCATCAAAATTATAACTTTTGCACAATACTCAAATTTTTCAAGTTTCACCTGTATTTAACAGTTATTAATGAATGAATGATGTTAATGTTAATTTTATTGTTTCTTTTAACAGGGTCAGATAATGGCAAACCTGAAGGCAATGGACTCTGACTGGTTCGCTCAGACATATATGGGCAGAAAATCTAAGGTAGGTGTGTGTGTGTGCTCACACTAGGTGGTGCTTAAAGATTGTCCCATAGGTTGTGCATTCAAAGCCCAAGAGGGTTTGATTCATGAACTATCACCGTCGTGCCCTTGAGCAAGACACTAAACCTCAGGATACTCCACGGGGATTCAAGTGGTAATAAATGTCACGTTGTGTAAGAAAGCATCAGATGAATAAAGAATAATTCTAGAAACCAGGGGCTCTCTTTTATAAAGATGTGCGTATAAAATGATCTTATGTATATGTTCAGAAACTATAAATGATTTATAAAACATGTGTATGCAAATGTTCCTAAATGCATCTCTCTTTATGCATTGTATTCAAGCGCTATTGCATCAGCCACATAAATCTCCTAATGGTTCAGAGGAAGTATGGCACTCAATGGGCAAGGAGACCCAAGTGCACTCTGAAAACTTGTGTGCGGTTTTTCAGGAAAAATAATATAAATATTATAAATAATATATAAATATAAAATAGAATTATAGTGATTTCAGTGATTTAATTATTTAAAAAAACAGTTAATATTATGCTTATTTGTGCACTAGATGCATATTGTGATTTTCATAAACTGTTAATTGTTGAATTAATTGTATTACTTTTATGCCAAAAAGTCTTCAGTTGACGTACATATAAGAACATTTTCCACATCCGTTTCTGACTTTTTAATTCCTGATCCCAAATTATGTTTTTTTTCCACTTTAATTTTTTTTTCCTTTATTTTTTACTCCATTTTAATGGTTAAATTAAAATTTTATAAATAAAAAGCATGTCTAATTAATTGAAATCATGAAACTTAATAATTTAACAGAAATCATGTCATTTAATTTTAGTTTTACCAAATTCTGCGTTTTCTGTTTTTAAGTTTTCTGGATTCCATTTTGATGGAAATTAAAAATTTGACGAAGTCAGCGTTGTACAGTATTCCGTTTTTATGACTGGATTCCGCAATTCTGTCCACGTTTTCCTCATCACAGAAATCATAGGGCTCTATATTTAGGCTCAAATCTGATCATATGATGCGTTTTATAAATGAGGATCCAGGTTTTTTTACTTTCTAAATAAAACGTGAGTTGCGTTTACCATGCAAAACTCACTATTTCTTATGTATTGATTTAGGTTGCTAAAGATGTTTCACTAGTTGACGTGAAATTGCTTGGAAAGTAACCATCTCTTGATGAGCAATAGTAATGTTGATGAATTTGATGAAAATGAAAACATCATTGTTTCTCTGTTTTCTCAGGTCGGTGTCCCTCCAATGGAGAAGTTTAACACATGGGGAGGTTCTCTGTCTCTTGGGCATCCATTTGGGGCCACCGGCTGTAGACTGGTGACCACCGTAGCTCACCGACTGCAGAAAGAGGGCGGTCAGTATGGTTTGGTGGCAGCGTGTGCCGCTGGAGGACAGGTGTGTGACACCATCACTTCTACAACGTACTGTACTGAGTCTCACAAGTGTGGAAATATCCTCATAACGCCCTCTTGTATGTGTGTTGCAGGGTCATGCTATGGTGATTGAAGCTTATCCTCAGTAATCGGCGTACTTCCACACACCGTAATGCTCTGTACATGCACACGAATAGTTTCTGTAAATACTAACGTGCCGTAATGCCTTGAAAGGAAATGTTCCTGAAAGTTATCGGGAGGTTCTTCATTTGAAATGATGCTTGTGACGTGGATGTAAATGTTAATGTACGGTAGCCTTATTTGAAAAACATGTTGAGGATAATGCTAAATATAGCACTTAAACCAGGCCAATTAGATTTGGACGTTACGTAAGAAGGCTACATTTTACATTTGATTTTGAAAGAGGTGATATGGATAATTTTTTGGGCTGTAATTCTAAGCACTGTAATCTCCGGATAAAGATCAATTTAGCAGCTGGATCTCTTATTGCTGTTTATATTGCTGGATCTGTTATTGTTTCATACGGCAATATTAGCAGATCCAGTGTCAGTTTATGGCGTTTAGCTCTTAAGGAATGAATTGTAAGGACTGAGATCAGCCATAAAGACGAAGCTTGCGTACTTAAACACACGTGTGCCTCAGATTCAAGCAGGTGGACCTCTGAACCTTTTCTAACAGTTTTTACAAATAAACTTAATTTGAAATCGCCATTTATGTTTTCATGTTACATTCTATAAGATGTGTGTGTTCTACATGTTAGTTGCTTGGTAACACTTTATGGGTCATTCCATATAACAAGGGATTTTTCATGTCAATTTATTTTAATTTCTAAAATTAAAAATGATTTAAGCATTAATATAATGCATTCTGACCTTTGAGGGTATATATAAATATATAATTAATTATAATTATACATATTTATACACCAATTGAGATATATATATATATATATATATATATATATATATATATATATATATATATTATGTTTAAATAATTGCACATTTTAATACCGGCTATGGTTATTTATGATGGGTTAACCTTGGGGACACAATGACTTTTTTATAATGCTAAACAGCTCATCTAGCCTACTTTTGTAGTGTTTTGGATTTTTTTTGTATAAAAATAACAAACAATTAGCATATATTAAATATATTTGGTGTTGTTATTGTAATGAAACTTATAATAATATAGCCCTCAGTCATATGAAGAATAAAGGCGCTCTTACGACGGATTGCCTGGTGTTGACGCAGCGTTACGTCACGTGCAGCGCAAGTTTTTGCGCACATTCATAAGCGCTGTTTACTGAGTGTGTAATTGTATCATATGCACCCAGAGGATCATCCTCCTGCGCCGTGAATCCCTTGGTGTGTAAATACGAGCGTTTCAACTCCTCAGAAGATGAACTACAAATATAGCCGTCGGACTGAATCGCTACGCCGTCACGATCCCAGGTGAACGACGAAAAAAAAAATTCCTCACAAGTCCGCGCGACACGGATCCTTTTCATCCCGCCCCCTTCACGGGTCGGCTCGACTCAAGTTGTTTTCCTTCAAATTGCTCGTTTGCCATCATTTCACATTCCGCAATACGTCGGCTTCATTAAATTATTTTTAAACGAATTAATTCCAATATTTATCACGCCTCTAGCCTACTTCTATATTTGCGTATTAATGTTGTTATTTGTGCAGAAAAGTTTTTTGGAGCGCTTCAGAGATTTTGAACAGGAGTGAGGTGGAGAGAAAAAAATGTTTTTATCCAGATGCAAAACGGAGTAAAATGTAAATAGCGGGTTGCGTTTCGGTTTTTTTGTTTTAACCTTCAAACGTCGTGAACCCGCGAGACGGGCGCCGCAGCGCGCGCTTTGATCAGCCGCGCGCCTTTTATGCCGTTTGACTGGAGAATGCGCGCGGTGCTGTCGGTACAAATCTTCCTCACCCCGTCAAACGGAGAGATGGAGGTGAGAGAGAGAGAGAGGTGGAGGGAGACACTTTAATCTCGTCCTTCTGCTCGCGCTCGCACCTGCAGAACCTCTCGCGCGCGCTTTAAAGAGGAGCGCGTGCGGCCCCCGCGCGCATCATCCACGAGTTTAACGGTTACCGGCTGCCGCTGCGAGGCCATAACGACAAACACAAGCTGTGAAGAGAATATTATAACATTTTAAAAGCCTTCTGCTCAGGCTCCTGGGAACCGAAGGTAATTGTTGAGCCGATATAGGATAAAAGCTGTATTCTAAACTTCGTTTGGGGGAATTTTCCGTTAGTAAACAACAGGTGGAGAATATAAAATAAGGTTGTTAAGCTCAGTTGATTTTGTAGTTTCATGACTCACTTTCTCAATAATATTGTTTTGGGAGGGTTTCGCTTACTAAGTAGCCAACATGGTAACGTATATTCCACTTTGGGTAACGTATATCTGAATACCACATATGGTAGGCCCTAATCATCAATACCATGAAGCTCTGCTACCATTTTTTGGGGTTTTGTCATTTTTCTTTTTGGTGGGGCTAACGTTTTTTCATCTGTAATAGACCAACATGATTCAGTGATTCATATTCATTGACCTTGCTTTGACCCTAAAAGTAATTTTTAAGGGGTTTTTCCAGTCATTTATTGAGGTTTGTCTCACAACCCAGTGAGGTCTTTGGGGTCTCTAGCATAATTAGCTAACTCAACCATCAAGATGCTTTACATCACAACTTTTTTTTGCTACTGTGAATTTTTTTTGTGTAACACTAATTCTAACAGGAAGAGCTCACACAACTGTTTACTATTGTAACCTTGCAAATCTGTTTTCACAAGCATGAATTTAGCTATCATTTTTGATTACTGAAACAATGAATACTATGTATATGTATATAATATGTATATGTAAAAGCTGCTTAATTGTAACACCCCCCAACTTTTGACTTTTCTTTGCAGGGATTGAAGTCTTAATTGGATGGATCACAAGACCGGTTAGTGTGAACTCAAATCCTATAATCAGTTTTTTAAGACACTTAAATGAGGGAAGGAATCCAAGATCAGTGCTTTCCCACTCACTCGCTCACTTTCTCTCAGAGACCTTTGGTTCTTTAATACCTTTCTTTTTAATATCAGTGGCACATGCAGCTGTGATGTGCGTACTATGAGCACACGAGAAACGTTTTTTTCTGCAAATATTTCAGCAGTGTCCCATATTTCTGTCTGTGATTTGACCGAACGTGTTCCCAAAACGGCCTGAATCAATTCGCATTCATTCAAACCAGTCTTTCAATGAAATATCTGAAGCGTTTTCTCAGTCAGTAAAACAAACAAACAACACTGATATAGGCTACTTAAAGGGATAGTTCATTCAAAAATGAAAATTCTGTCATCGTTTACTCATTTTTATGTCGTTCCAAACCTGTCCGCTTAACACAAAAGATATTTTGAAGAATGTTGGTAACCAAACAGTTGTTGGACCCCATTGACTTGCATAGCATAGAGAACTATCCCTTTAAGAACAGTGTTGGATGACAAACAATTGAAACAAAAGGCTACTGTTTAGAGGTAAGCTACTGCTGTGTCATGTCAATTATCGTCCATTCACACCAAATGTTTTCTGTGCTTCCTCAGTTTTTAGTTTTTGACACTTTCCCGCCCTTTTTGTCTAGAGACACATTTGTTCTGCCCAGAATCTGAAGTCTTATAGAAATGCTAGTAATGTGAATGCTAAACTAACTAGAAAATAAAAAAAATTCTCTCAGAGTTGAGTTGTTTTTTTTAACATATATTGAATTTTTGAACTTTTTAAGGGTTGTTTTTGCCCAAAAAAGGCCTTTCTGAGTACCCTCAGAAGAAATCCTGCAGGCGTCGCTTTTATCTATTAGTATAAGATCAGTTCCTTCTCGTCTACATATTTACCACAATTAGGCCATAAAAGCCCATAATTCTCCGTCAGACTCATCCTGCATTTTTCCCACAGAATTAGTACACCCATCATTATATATCCTCCGCCCCTCGCTTGTTAAATGTTCTTTTTGGCTAATTGGTTTGGATGTCAGATACACAGCCTGAGCTACATTTAGATATTGATTTGCTTTCCAAATCTGCACAGAAAATTCATACAAGATTCCTATAAGCAACACGGCTCAACCGAAACACGGATGAAGTTCCTAGTCGTTAAAAATCGAAAAGCATTTACTTGTATCATATTAATGTTATATATGCCAATTTTATTTCAGGTTGTAAAGTCTATGACATGTACTGTGTCTCGATCTCATGAAAGTTCGTGTCTATGGCACGAATGTCATTTGTCGTGGCATTTATACGCCAAAAACAGTTTTTGCGTGTGTTTGGCACGCGATTTTCGCGTACATATGATACGCACTTTTTTGCGTATAATACGCACGAACTCCCCACCCCCCTCCCCCCTAAACCTAACCCAGGGTTTTTTAGTGCGTACCATATACACGAAAAAAACACTTTTGGCGTATAAATGCCACGAGAAATGACACTCGTGGTATAGATACTCATCTTCATGAGACTGTGTTGTAATGTTATATATGCCAATTTTATTTCAGGTTGTAAAGTCTATGACATGTACTGTGTCTCATTTATTTGTGGTTGAAGTGCAATTCATTCGGCCTCTATTCAGATTTCATCTAACAAATAGGCTCAAGTGCCAATAGGCTCGGTGCCTAGTTTTACCATTTCTGAAAACATTTGAAGAGTTCAGATGCAAAAGCCTCTAAGTGCCTCTAAAATGATCATTTTTATCAAGCTTGTATATTTAAGTTCAGTAATTTCACTTAAATGGCAATGAAGATTACCTATTAATTGTCATTTATGTGAAATTACTGAACTTAAATATACAAGCTTGATAAAAATGGTCATTTTAGAAGAAAATTTCAAATGGCATTTAGAGGCTTTTGCATCTAAATTCTCTTCATTTACTTTCCACATTAATACTATTAAAACCAATTCCGAGAGTCTGTGACATGTACTGTGCGATTCTTCATTTTGACCATCGTAGTCCTGTACGTTTTATATATTTGATACGCCGCTGCGTTTTGCGTATTGTTTCGTTTTTATTTTACTCTGGAACTTCCTGTCTTCAGCATGTTTGCTTTAAACACCCCAGAGAGGGAATAATTTTCCCCAACTCTAATTTGTAAAATTGCATCGATCGTGGCTGGCAGGAGATATGCCGGTGGATTCATACAGAGCGAAGGATTTATTTCATTTTTAACAGGACACTGACACAATTCTCATTACCGGACAAAAATCATTAGCAGCTCCACAGCTACACTCAGACAAATCGAGTAACTGTTAATTTTTCCGCCGAGGAGCCATGGGATCCGTGTGTGTGTGTGTGAGAGAGAGAGAGGGAAAGTGAAGGGGGGGTTGGATCGGGTGCACAAAAAAATATAATAAATTAAAATGGACGACATGAATTGAGCGCCGAATGTCAAACACTGTCAACAAGATGGCTCTCTGTCACGGGGAGAATTTGAGACATTAACAGCTTCTGTCATTCTGCTGACAAAATGGTAGCAGAGATTTCCCAGGGTGCCGAGATGACTGCTGGCGTTTGTCAACAAGCCGCTGTCAGCGCGGAGAGAGAGAAAGAGAGAGCGCGCGCTAGAGAGAGGGAGAAGGCATACACAGTGTCACTGACAGCTACCACACCAACATCCCATGAGTCCTCGCCACCCAGAAAGAGAGGGAGAACAAGTGTGAGGATGGAGGAGAAGAGGGAGAGATGGATGGATGGATAGATAGAAGGAGGGGTGCAGGTCTCTGGTGCACCTTTCATATAAAATTGCAGGAGGAAAATGAGCTGTCACTCCAATTCCCAGGATGCTTTGCTGTTTAGCATAAGTGCGCTGTGTGGGCTGCTGTCGGACAGACTGACTCAGAGAGATAATTAACTAAAGCTGCAGTTTTCCTCCTCTCCTCTCCCTCCCTCCACCAGACGCCTTCTCCAGCGCTCATCTGCATTTTTGCCAGAGGCGAGCGGTTAGCACAGGAGCCGGGTGGAGAGAGGGTAAGAAGCCAATTAGTCAGGTGGATGGATGAATGATTGACAGCAGGCTGCTACCTGAGTCCCACTCTACATTAATGCCGCTGTGCTCGGCTCGGCCTCAAACATGCGCCGGTTCTCGCGTGTGTGTGTGTGTGTGTACGCGCAGGCCCGTCGTCCCACGCCGAGATCATCCTGCGCCCCGGCGGCTTTGCGCGCTTCCCTTCCTGTCTGTCTCGCTCTCATCTAAACCCTTTGTGTCAAGTCCGAGTCTTCTTTTGTAGCTTAACACCCTCCACCCTCGACGTCTCGGCTACTTTAAGCATTTCCCCGGATCTGTTTGTAGGCATCGTTTAGGATGCCGATGGCCGTATAACAATCTCGCGAGTTGCATGGTATGGTAGGCTCCTGTGATCTTACACAGACAACTGCAGAGTCTTGACCATCTCTTAACAGTTGATGCTAAAGATAAAAGCTCGGAGAACCAGCTCTTTTGTTCTGAATTCATGTCGAGATCGTATCCTGGTGCGAGCGTAAGCTTTCACTGAACCACAGACGTCCTGCAGCGGTGTCCTGACAGCATGAAGATCGGGATGATGCGATAAATCACATTGTGTCTCATGCTCCACCACCTTTACTCGAGATCATTTCAGCCACGTTTCTATCAGATGACTCCAGCGTGATGCCAAGTCCTGATCCGGTTAGAAAAGGTTTTTGTCATGCCACAAATGAAAACAACAGTCTATTCAATAGGTTGTATTTTTGTTTTTCAGAGCTGTATTTTCAACGAATCTGTTAACTAAACCATGGGCTCACTCAAACTGAAAAGCAATCGGTTCAACTGAGCTTGATCCAAATTAACATTTGATTAGATTGGAAAAACTGGTCTTACATCTTACAAACTGGTCAGACTAAAAATTTCATGGAAATGCTCTTCTGACGTACTTGGCAGCTTTATTTTTAGGCGCGTCATCGACAATATTCTCACCAGTTGCTCTGGTGTCATTATAGCGGACGCAGCGATTGCACCATGCATGTGCTCATTAGTTAAATGCAATATTTGAAATTCAATGCAAAGTTTAGGGTTCATATAAACAACTTTATATGTGAAATCGGTTTGGATTAATTTTGGTCATTCTGAAAAATTATGTAAACATGCCTAATTTTGGATCAGCTGAACATTTAACCCCAAAATACATGTATATCCCTTTTCCCCCCGCATCAAATTAAATATGTCTTCCTGAATCTTTATTTGTAACCCTCGACTGATGGATTCAGTTCCAAGAAAACAGGCCCTTAATTATTAGCTGTAAAAAATTGCATGAATGACAATTTATGCAATGCTTCTTACTTGTCCCAATATATATATATATATATGAAGAGTTCAGATGCAAAAGCCTCTAAGTGCCATTTGAAATTTTCTTCTAAAATGATAATTTTTATCAAGCTTGTATATTTAAGTTCAGTAATTTTACTTAAATGGCAATGAAGATTACCTATTAATTGTCATTTAAGTGAAATTACTGAACTTAAATATACAAGCTTGATAAAAATGGTCATTTTAGAAGAAAATTTCAAATGGCATTTAGAGGCTTTTGCATCTGAACTCTTCATATATATATATATATATATATATATATATATATATGCACTCTAAACAATGCTGGGTTGTTTTAACCCAATATTGGGTAAAATATGGACAAACCCAAATGTTGGGTTAAAAATGTAATTAAAAAATGTACAGTTGAAAGTGAAAATTAAAGTTGGGTTAAAATTTTAAATGACATTATTAACCCAACATTTGGGTTTGTCCATATTTGACCCAAATTTGTGTTGAAATAACCCAGCATTTTTTAGAGTGTATAATGCTCATTGCAAAGCTGCATAATTGACAATAGAAAAAGTGCAAATTACTTTATTTGTGTGAAACATCCCATCTAGATTTGATTTATTAAGCAACCTAAAAAGCTTTTGTTTTATGATTTATTGAATCTTGTGTGTGGATGTAGTATGTACTGTTCAGTTGCAATCAGCTTTGAGTAATCAGTAGAATACAATGGAACAGTTATAGACCATTTCACAAGATGTAAACAACACTGGTCCAGACGCACTTCCTGTTTCAGTTTGTAACTGTTTTCTTTATTTCACATTTAAAGAAAACATCTTAAAGATGTTTGTTTAACTTTTTGATTCAGTTTTAAATGTTCTGTTGGTTGTATTTTATCCCAGCTTTTATGTAGTGTTAAAAAAACTGAAACAGGAAGTGCTTCT
The DNA here is from genome assembly GCF_988280905.1 of Pimephales promelas. NCBI lineage: Eukaryota > Metazoa > Chordata > Actinopteri > Cypriniformes > Leuciscidae > Pimephales > Pimephales promelas. The sequence goes on along the minus strand of NC_142781.1, from coordinate 32,502,030 downwards.
GGACCAGTGTTGTTTACATCTTGTGAAATGGTCTATAGTGTAAAATTGATTAAATGCATTAATGAAGTCAATATTTAATCAATCGTACGTGTTAATGCCCAAGTTTTGATCAATAACAGTGTTACATAATGTCTTCAAAACGAGACATTTCTTTTTAAGCACCCCTTCCAAATGTGAAGTTTCACACACAAAGAGGCGATTACTTCAAAAGAGCATTTTTGCTGAGCACAGTGAAGCACGTCAGCAGAACTGACAGAGCGCAGGTCCGTGTGAGGTCTGGTTTAAAATGGCTGTCAGAAGGGGGAGACCCAGCGTTTAGTGTCTGTTTATAGACGTTAAGCTAGTGAACGGAGGGAGGAGTGCGGATACTACACCTTAAGGGCATTTTTCCCTCTGGCATTTTACTGGCTGTGGCGTCATACTGCTAGCAGCATCAAAACACCGGCAGCTTTTCTGAGCTGACAAGATGAAGGGAACATTAAGAGGGCCGGTGTGTTTGGTGAGAGGGCATCACCAGTGCAGGAGATACTCAAAGCTGCACTACTGCGCTGGGCTACTGCAAACAGATGAGCCATCGACAGACTTCGAAGCTTGAAAAAAGTATTTTTATGTGTATTTTGACTGTCAGTTTTTTTAGAGGCAGGATTCAGATTTGAATGAATGAAGTGCTTTGGTGGTATATGAGGGAGAGAAACGGTACCTCGTTCATTGGAGTCCTATATAGAGCCCCAGGGTTCTTGAATCAGTTTTAAAGACACTGATTTAAGCCAAAGAGGTTCTATTTGTCTCAAACGATTACATAATTCATGTTTAATGGGTTGTAGGTTATTAGTATTATTGTAGGTTTTTTATAAAATTGACAGAACCTATAAAACCTTTTTTTTGTAGGAGTGTCTTGGTCTCCAACCCCAAAGCCCATTTTTAGACCATCTGATTTATGCACACAAAATGGCTAGAGCTTTCTGAAAATGCTAAAGGCCAATCTGACTTTAAGATTCAGATGCAGAGGTTTATTATCAGCAGTGTTGGGAGTAACGCATTACAAAAGTAATACATTACAGTAACATATTACTTTTTGCTGTAACGCAGTAGTGTAAGGCATTACTAATCAATTTTCAGTAATATTTTACTCGTTACATGTTCAGTGAGGCTTGTATTACAGTTGTATTACAGTCTGCTTTTACTTCTTAAAGGCAACAGACTGTGTAAAAGTTTTAAAGCAGTCTTTTAGTGCCAGTTCAGAGCGGTCGCGTCTGTAACATTGTTTTTTCCTCATAAATGCGAACACGAAAACTAAAATAAAATGAATATTTTAAGTTCTATGGAGACTGGAGAGCCAACCCTTCCTCATCCGATTTGCGCAGTGTAATTAACAGAATTACAAAAAATATATTTTGCCTCCTATTTTTTGTCACGCATGAAAGTGTGTCTTTTCCCTAATATTAAAAATAAAACATAGACTGATATTTGTCTAATGTCTGGAGTCCTTTAAGGAAGTAGCCTATATACGTTTCAATACATGTATTTTCTGAGAATTTTTATTTCAAGTTTTGACTGCAAATGTCATGTCCATAATGCTGGACTTCCCCAATTTTAAATAATTTATCCTCAACTAGTTTTGTGGTTAACTTCAAATGTTAACTATAAATAATACTAAAAGCCTAATTTAAAGATAAGGCAGCATTGGATCTGGACGGTAAGGAGAATAATGCTGGGAGTTTGAAGAGGTGTGTCGCGATTCTGTAGGTTCGTGGATCTGAGTCGTGTGGCGAATGGCGATTTCGGTTTCATTTCGTTACAGTCCAAAAGTTAAGTTCTACTTAGTTATTTTGGTGAAAGTAACTCAAAAGTAATACATGATTAATGTAACGCATTACAATTCTGAGACAGTAATATTGTAAGGTAATGAATTACTTTTAAATAAAAGTAACAAGTAATACCTAATGTATTACAGTTTGGAAGTAACTTGCACAACACTGATTATCAGTCCGCCAGAAAACAAAGTCAACTTCCCAGGCTTCTTCAATGAGAGCTTCTGAGGAAGATCTACTCCTGTGGTTAGTAACTGGTTAATATTTACATTTTTTGTTGTTTATTACAAAAATTGAAGTAATATATGCCAAATTATTCTCTTGCAGTAATCGTTCATCATCGTTGTATCATTTGGAAACCAAAGCCAAGAGGAAAGTGCTGCACTTGAGCTGTAAGGTATGGTTTGATCTGCTTTTTTTTATTTTGTTTTCAGGAAAAAAAAAACTTTTAGAAGAGTCAAAGTTGGGTAAATTAGGAAAACTTGCTGATAGATTTAGCTATTTTTAAAAAGACAAACAAAAAGTTGTTTTTGTTTTATAGCACAAATAAGGCTAAAAAAGCAACTGCTTTTTCATTTCACCAGTCAGGTGAATAAAATATGCTAAAAGAAGACTGTGAATACAAGCAGTTCAGTGACAAGGTGATAAGAGACTGGATTTTTATTTTTTTTTTATTTTACCTGTAATATAATCTGCGAAACAAGATCTGCTCCAGACGTACGCATGTTTAGATGTAGGTTTCCACAGGCTTCTCTTATCATGTTGTCACTGAATTCCTTGATTCCACTGTCTTATTAGAGCTTATATTATTCATTGTGTGTATTCATGTGTAGACATGTTCCCCTTTTCAAAAACAGCCAAATCTATTGGATATTTCTGTCATTTTCCACATAAATTAATTGGTTATGATAACAGGTATTTGTGTGTGTGTGTGTGTGTGTGTGTGTATATATAGTCCTCACTTTAGTAGGTTGCAAAGTGTTTGAACTTTTTATTCATCAAGTATCACGGTTTCCAATAAAATATGAAGCAGCGCAAATGTTTTCACAAATAATAATCAGAAATGTTTCTTGAGCAGCAAATCAGCAAATTAGAATTAATGTGACAATGAGTAATGATGCTGAAAATTCAGCTTTGATCACAGGAATAAATTGCATTTTAAAATATAGGTAGACAGAAAATAGTTTTTTTTAAAGTGCCCCTTGTTCAGATATTACCTTTCATGCAGTGTGTAATATCTGTTTATGAATGAAAAAGGTCCGCAAAGTTTTAAAGATCAAAGTGCAAGATACATTTATATTCTCTCGAAAGAAAGAATAGATTCTGAACTGCTGAAACAGGTCGTCAGTAATTCCAGTCCTCTGTACATTCATACGCAACAATGTAACACATTTGCATAATGCCCGCCTGTGGTCTTCATTGGCTGCAGGCGAAGAGCGTCTTTGACCCGCCCTCAAATACTGTAGCTGGTTTGTATTGTGTACATGTCGAGAAGACACTGTTTTCTGCTCTGCAAAAGCAAATTCTCTTTGTAAACACTTCCAGAAGATGTGAAGAGTCAGTGGTTAAAATGACCACAGCGATACAATAGCTGTATTACCTTTAGAGACGATTGCTTCTATGGTTGATGCTGAAACCTTAATTCATGCATTAATCACATCACGCCTGGACTATTGTAATAATGCCTTATTTCTGGGTCTTCCCAAAAAAACGTATTGCTAGGGTACAGAATGTTCAAAACTCCACAGCGAGAGTTCTCACCTCTACTATAGGCCCACATCACTCCTCTGCTTCACGAACTTCACTGGCTACCTGTGGTAAAAAGAAGTTTGAAATACGCGAGCAGCGATATACTGTTAGCGAACATCCGATGCCGCACACACTGCTGACTCTGAGAGCGGCGTTTTGAAGAATATTGTAAATAGGTGTTTACCAGCCGGAGAGAACTTTTTTCTGGAAAGTTCCCTGACAAGTTGTTTTGAACTCCCAAAATGAATTCCAATCGATCTTCATTTTGGCCTGATTTTGTTTGAAATTACGTCACATCAGTTTGTTCTTCGATTTCACTTCAAGTATATCAGGGCCTTTGGAGTCTTTGAGAAATTAAGTGATGTGAAATGTATATGAGAAAACAAAGTTGTTGTTGTTTTTTTACTTTTGATACATGTATGCAAACCTGTTATAGGAGACCTTTTTATTACATTTAAAATAGCATAACAGGGGCACTTTAAATTGTAATAATATTTTACAATATTACTATTTTACTGTATTTTTGAGCAAATAAATGGTCTTGGTTAGCAGTGGAGACTTCTTAATTTGTTTTTGTTTGTTTTTTACGTCACTTTGCTGCTCAAGAAACATTTCTTGTTAAACAGTAGACAACCGTGCTGAGAATTCAGGGTCAAGACCGGTTTGTAATCATGCCGTGCCGAACCAAGCTCAATTGGAAATATATCTGGGATCGCTCCTTGCCATTTTTAGACCCAATCGGCCCAACAGTGGAAAAGCAATTTTATATTTAAATACACTCTTAGAACAAAAGGTTCTATGTAGAACCTTAAAAGGTTCTATCAGAGCTATGTATTTGGAACCCCTAAAAGGTTCTATACAGAACCAGGAAAAAGGTTCTATATGGAACCTTTTGGGTTCATTCATTATTAAATTAAATTAAATTAAATATTTCAAATTATTGACAAATATCAAGACCCTAAGATGTATTTATGAATGCATGTCAAAGATCACAAAATTCAAGATATGGGGGTTAGAAAATGTATATTTATATTATTTCATGTAGTTAGTTAATCAGTATCAAACGAAGAATGCCATTTCAGTTTTTCTCCTCCAGAAATCAGCATGATTAAAATGTGATATTAAGTTACTTTTAACAGTTTAATAAACAATAATTTAATTACAACTACAAAATATTGCAGAATAATGTAATATATGAATGAATAATAGCCTATAAAGAACCTTTGTGCCAAAAGGGTTCTTTCCTGTCATTATAAAACCTTTTTTAGCATAAAAGGTTTTTTAGAGTTGAGTAAAGAACTCTAATGAACCCTTTTTTTCTAAGAGTGTAGGCTACTGATATTATGAGTAGCTTGTGGCCTGGCAAATATTTTTCCATATTTGGTTCAGTGTCTTGGTCCTGGGCTTGATTCCACCCCCTGGTCCCTATTGTACCACTGAGTGCCACCATGAATACTAGTACAAGCTTTTTTACTAGGTAACCCCTCAGGACGAGATGTCAGTGTTTTATTGTTTTATTCATGTTTTGCAGCTTTGGTTTTACCACAAGAACATTACCCGCACTAGCATTTTTCTGTATTGCAAGATGGCAATTTATTTGACATTTTCAGCTTTCAGAAAAGCCTTATTATAGTAAAATGTGTGGCCTGGAACATGCAATTAAGCAAATGGTCATAATAGTGGTGCATTTCCACAGTTTCCATCTGTAAACTATACCAGAGTTCAAAAGTTTTTACAAGTTCAGAAAAACGTTTTCTCAACCATCCAAACCTGAAGCCTGCATCTAAAGCTTTAGTGTGAAATCGCAATCAAAGTAGCTTCCCCAGTAGCACTGCTTGAGATGATTTTGTGTGTGGATTGCCAGTTGGTTTTGGTTTATGTTGTACATACAGTATCTGTCAGTAAATGGGAGTTTGAGCCCCAGATAGAGATACAGTCACAAGAGCCGAGAGCTGTGAAAGCCTCCGTCGGGACACACACACGCACATACACACTGTGCTGGGACACGGACACCTGCTCAATAACGAGGGAAAGGGAGGAGAGGTTGGAGCGATGGTGGATAGACTAAATCCTTTTTTCCATCATTACCTCAGTCCCGGCCCAGCGATGGCAGAACACTCTTCAGAACACTCTCTGCCTTCTGCTCGTTTAATTAGTCTCAGAGCTGCTCTCTCTCTCACACACACACTCACACACACGCACTTTAGCTCTCAAATACACTTCTCGATCACTCCTGTAACCTTGCTGTTCTCTGTTAACTCAAAACCCTTCCTATGTTCCCCACATTTTCTCCATTTCTCTGTCTGCCTTTAGAAGTCACATTATACAGTGGGATCCAAAAGTCTGAGACCAAGTGGAAATGGGGGATTTTATATTATTATTATTCAAACCTGGAAATAAACTGGAATATCTATCCATCCATCCATCCATCCATCCATCCATCCATCCATCCATCCATCCGTTATACAAGCTACAACATTTAAGTTCCCCCTTTTTGTTTATCTCTGCTTGTCATTTTATCCATCTATCCATCCATCCGTCCGTCCGTCTGTCTGTCTGTTCATCTATTTGTCTGTCTGTGTTTATCTATCTATCTATCTATCTATCTATCTATCTATCTATCTATCTATCTATCTATCTATCTATCTATCTATCTATCTATCTATCTATCCATCTATCTATCTATCTATCTATCTAATCTATATAGACCATTTCACAAGATGTAAACAACACCGGTCCAGAAGCACTTCCTGTTTCAGTTTGTAACTGTTTTCTTTATTTCACATGTAAAGAAAACATCTTAAAGATGTTTGTTTAACTTTTTGATTCAGTTTTAAATGTTCTGTTGGTTGTATTTTATCCCAGCTTTTATGTAGTGTTAAAAAACTGAAACAGGAAGTGCTTCTGGACCAATGTTGTTTACATCTTGTGAAATGGTCTATATCTGTCTGTCTGTCTGTCTGTCTGTTCATCTCTTTGTCTGTCTGTCCCTGTTCATCCATCCATCCGTTATACAAGCTACAACTTTTAAGTTCCCCTTTTTGTTTATCCCTGTTTGTCTATCTATCTATCTATCTATCTATCTATCTATCTATCTATCTATCTATCTATCTATCTATCTATCTATCTATCTATCTATCTATCTATCTATCTATCTATCTATCTGTCTATCTATCTATCTATCTGTCTGTTCATCTATCTATCTATCTATCTATCTGTCTGTCTGTTCATCTATCTATCTGTCTGTCTGTTCATCTCTTTGTCTGTCTTTCTCTGTTCATCCATCCATCCATCCATCCATCCATCCATCCGTTATACAAGCTACAACTTCCCCTTAAGTTCCCCCTTTTGTTTATCTCTGTTTGTCATTTTATCTATCTATCTATCTATCTATCTATCTATCTATCTATCTATCTATCTATCTATCTATCTATCTATCTATCTATTTGTCTGTCTGTCTGTTCATCTATTTGTCTGTCTGTCTGTGTTTATCTATCTATCTATCTATCTATCTATCTATCTATCTATCGGTCTGTCTGTCTGTCTGTCTGTCTGTTCATCTATCTATCTGTCTGTCTGTTCATCTCTTTGTCTGTCTGTCTCTGTTCATCCATCCATCCATCCATCCATCCATCCATCCATCCATCCGTTATACAAGCTACAACTTTTAAGTTCCCCTTTTTGTTTATCCCTGTTTGTCATTTTATCTATCTATCTATCTATCTATCTATCTATCTATCTATCTATCTATCTATCTATCTATCTATCTATCTATCTATCTATCTATCTATCGATTTTTCTGTCTGTTCATCTATTTGTCTCTCTGTGTTTATCTATCTATCTATCTATCTATCTATCTATCTATTTTTCTGTCTGTTCATCTATTTGTCTCTCTGTGTTTATCTATCTATCTATCTATCTATCTATCTATCTATCTATCTATCTATCTATCTATCTATCTATCTATCTATCTATCTATCTATCTATCTATATACTGTATCTATCTATCTATCTATCTATCTATCTATCTATCTATCTATCTATCTATCTATCTATCTATCTATCTATCTATCTATCTATCTATCTATCTATCTATCTATCTATCTATCTATCTATCTATCTATTTGTGTGTCTGTCTATTCATCGATCCACTGCATACATTTGTTGTAACAAAGTTTCCCCCCTTTTTATTTATCTCTGTCTGTTGTTCTGTTTATCTATAGCTCGATTTATCCATCCATTCTCCGATTAATGCACCTTTTGTTCTCAAAGTATTTTTCTGGCATGATTGTTTTACATACAATTATCATATACATACAAGAATCATTACACACAAAAAACAGTGACAGAAAATAATTAGGTGCCAGAAGTATTAAAAATAATAAAAGCATTCTCTCTTTCCCTCTGTGAACGACCCTGTGGTTCTGACCCGTCCGTACCCTCTATTGAGACGGTTCTCTTCAGTCATGTCTTCTGCTCCGGGCCTTCTGACCGTTCACCCCTCATCGCCCGGCCTACACCTCCCCATGATCTCTCGAGTTCATCCCTCCATCCGCTGTCATTGCTCTTCAGAGGCTTTGTTTTCTCGCTGTCAGAAATGAATAATTTTGAAAGTGTTTTGAGCTGTTTTGAATATCTGATGTTTTTTTAGCATATTATTAGTGCCTGGCACACAGAGCAAGTGCAGAATGTGAATTTAAATGAGTTTAAAATCTGATCTGAGATCCTGTTTACTGTCGAGCTAAAACATTTAGTGCCTGTGTTCGCTCCGGCACTGCGAGGAAAGTTTGGGTAAATTGTTTAATGTGCAGGGCTGGAGGGAAAAGATCGCGAGCAGAGCGAAATGCAAACAGAGAGACAGAACTGCACTCCTTCAGTCTGTCTGTCTCTCCTCTCTGTTCTCTGCGTCTGAAAGAGACGCGCTGGTGTGATAGAGTTCACGCTGACAGCCTGACACCACTCATCTGTCTCCTGAGAGTCAATCATTCCAGACAGGTACCATTACTCAAACACACACACACACCAGCCAGAACATGCACGCGAACGGGAAACACCGAACAGGAAAGTCACCGAACAGGAAAGTCACTCTTTAGCATCTCATACAATCAAAACAACATACATGTGTGTATGTTACACACAACTCATTTTAACACACACATGTACACATCACATATCTGACACATCTCAGATGTAAATCTTCATGAACACACAATTTTATCAAATTAATCTTTTTAAAGTGGCTCTTGGTTTCAGGAACTAAATTCACTGCAGGTTTATAAGGAGGTCGCTCGGTTACACTGAATTACTGTGAATTTTGAGAATTTATGTATATATTAATGAAAGTTTCTTCACAACAGCAGAAGTGTGCGCAAATGGACAATGCCTTCCAAATTATGCTGCAAATCAGTCTCTCGAAGATGAATTTGGACCTTGATACATTTTGCATTAGGACACTGATGACCGTCCAGCGAAATGCTGTCCACGCCAAGATCAATATGGTATAATTTTACTAATATTATTATTTTGCATCTTTAAAGTGCCATGATGAAATATTATATTGAGATAAGATAAATGTATAATACAAACTACTTTACAATTAGCTTAACTAACTAACTTAACTAGCAGCCGATGATCAATGATTGTATGTTATATTCTGGGAGTTTTGGGCAGTTTTGTGCCCTTTAAAGCACTGCATGAAGGGTGTTCTTCGAAGGGTCGTTGTAAATAAAAGTAACTAAATCACTTCTCACAAAGGGCCCATTCACTTAACAGAGATATAATTTTGAGAAAGTATTTTTGTCTGGTATTTTGGTTGTGCATTCTTGTGATTCAATTTGAAGAGATAGACCTGGGATTTAAACCCCACAGAAAATGTTTGTTTTACCATGTGCCACAAGCACAGTAGAGAAAGTATGCAATATAATTTGTAAATATATTTGAATTAAAGATATGTAGTCTAATTGATGCAAATCTTAACAGCTGATTTTGAATTTTTCTGGTTCTAAGGAATTAAGGTAGGCTATTCTCTATTGTCAAGATATTTAATTTATTCCCTAGAGGGAAATTTGGCTCAGAAATACAGCCACTGTTTCACATCTAGCTCAAACAAACAAATAGTAAAATGACAAAAAACAATACGATAACACATAAGTTAGAAAGAGGACAATAATAATATATTACTTATTAATTACTATTATTAATATTATTTAATAGCTTAATTGCTGAAAGAATGGCTTCATGGTGTTCAGACATATAACAGTAATGAGTAGGGCATGTTCTCCTGATCCTCCTGTATGGTGTAATTTAGCATAACTGAAATGCTGTATTGACCTGTAAGGTTAATGTGATTTAATCTCCCTTCAACATTAGCCTATAAGATTTCAAAATGTTTATCATTTTATATTTCAAAACGTATATTTTTTATGATAGTCTTGAATCATACTAAATTACTTCAGTTTTTCTTATAGTAAAGGTATATAGTGTTTTGGCGGGAACTATGGTAAAGGGAGAGTGATCAGTTCTCAGCAGATGTCGCTGTTGCCACAGTAATACTGACCGGTCGCGCGTGTGCGCGCACGTTTTCTCCACGTTCATTAACTTGTTTACCAGTTCTGCTGGTGGACTTCCCGGTAAATTGTCTCTACACCAGTTCTGAACGGTAGAAACGGCATCAGTGCGGCGCGTCCTCCTCGGGCTTCGCGCCACTGTGAGCTGAGCTTCACCGGGCCTCACCTGTCTCGAGCCTTGGCGCGCTCTTCTAACCCGGAAGCTGCGCGAGTTTAATTATACCAGAGCTGCGGTTCGCGCCAGTAGGGGGCGTTACGAGCACACTGTGATCAAACCAACTGGGCTCTAACGAAAAGTACTGTGGAAGGCCTACTATTGTAATCCCTTTAAGTAGATTTGGATTTCGAATCTAAGTAGATTCATGTTTTGTCTGTAGATTACCCTGATACAAATCTACAGCATTGCAATGTTTCTGATGACATTGCAACATGATAATGTCATGTTTTGTTACTTTTGAGATTTTTGCTATTGTAGGCTAATAGCCTACTACAATGTTTAAGAATCTTGGTGTAAAAAAGCACTACTATTTGTAAAGTATGACGACAAAGTTACTTTGATAAATAGTCTACTACCTCATATTACTCCAATATGGTAGTAAGCCTACAGTTGTGTCTAGATCCAAGTGTCCCTATTTCCTATCTCAGTTATTCTGTTGAATATAAGTTAGCTCCATTTGATTGTTTTTGTGGATGGTATTTGCATAGCCTAGTGATCATTAAATACCATGTCAGATACCTGTACCATGTTTATGTAGCCTGTGTTACACCCCAGTGTTTCAACAGTCTTCCTCTGTAGGCTGTAGTTCAGAATTCAAACTTATTGATTAATATATTAAGAATAAGTGTTCACATATTTAACTGACTGAAATAACGAGACACGATTCTCTTCCTGCCTCCGGGTGCAGATAAACACCAATAGGATACATCCTCCCTACGATTCTTTCATTTGACTTAAACGCCTCACTCACGTAGGCCTGTAAACGTGTTGGCTATTTTACTAATCTTTTTGTTGGCAAGTTTGAAATTCAGTGCAGCCAATTCTGTAGTTGTTTGCAGAGCCGTGTTCATTAGCGCCGGAGTCAATAGCAGCTCTTAACGTATCTCGACTCAGATTAAAGGTTTAGTTTAGCTTTCAAAGTCTAACGCGCGGGTCAGGACTCCTTGGCTGTCTGGATTACAAGGGTTAACAGGCGATTTAAACGAGCCAACTTAACCAGATAATGCAGAGGATTCATTTCTGCATGATTATTCTAATACGCTTTATGAATGATGACGACTAGTGTGAACTGAAGACTCTCACGCACGCGCGGCACTAGAAGACATATAAACTTCCCTATTAGCTGCTTCAGTTAAAATGGCATTTGTGCAGTATTTTATCAGGCAGTTGACAAGTGAATTAGAGTTGGCTGTTAGCGCCGTTGAGCTTTATGACAATAGCCTTAGGGTCTCGCTAAAGATCGCTTCACCGCCCTGCTCAGCCCGCGCCGCGCGCTACCGATGACGCTCAAACCGAAGTGACATGCTGTCATAACAATAGTTTACAAAAACGTGAAGTTCTGCGTTTGGGCAGAAAAAGCCAGAGAGTTTTAACTTCTGCGTCTGTCTCTTTTTTCCCCCCTCCCTACCGACATCCCATTTGCGCTCTGACAGATTTGGATGTTTTTAACTGTGCTAATGTTCCTCTCTCTCTCTCTCTCTCTCTCGCTCTCTCTCGCTCTCTCTCTCTCTCTCTCTCTCTCTCTCTCTCTCTCTCTCTCTCTCTCTCTCTCTCTCTCTCTCTCTCTCTCTCTCATCTGCCTCCCATACATAAAATGCTAATGGTACATTTGTAAACGGTGTGTGTGTGTGTGTTTGGCCAGAATGCTGCTTTCACAGAACTGTCTCCCTCTATGACTTGTTGTAAAGGTAAATATAGTGAAATATTGAACAATCCGGCTGTCCAAAAAAAATGTACGCGCACTGAAGAAAAAGTTTTTCTATCTCTCACCAACACACAAAATACATCAAAGAATTGTTCTTTCTTATTGGTATTCTCTGAACGCATAGTGAGGTCGCAGTGAGGTCTGTAACCCTACACAAACACACACACACACACAGTCCAAATGAATTCACACACTGTCATACACAAAGACAGACAGATGTATTGTATATTGTGTGTGTGTGTGTGTGTGTGTGTGTACCTGGCTGCTCTGTGAAGTCTTTAATGGGATTTTGCCTCGGGCTGTTTTATTAAGATGTTGCTTTCTGCTGCCTGTGCAGCTGACACCATTCCCCCCACCCCGCCCCAAACACACACACACACACACTCCCCCCAGACCCCACCTCCAAATGTACACACACACACACACACACTCACTCACTCACAATCACTCACTCACTTCATCCTTTTGAAATTTTTGCCACACCGCAGTCCTTGCTCTCAGTCTGAGGCCGGTGTGTGCATGTGTGAGAGTCAGGGGTCCTTATATCAGTTTCTGAACGTTTCCTTAGACAGGATCAGTTTAACTATGAGTTAATGTGTTAAGATGGATGAGAGTGTGTCTTTGTTAACACAGTACTTGTGTGCAGGTCGGGTTTAGCTGTACTTGGTGGTTTCTTTTAGGGTTTGGGATAGTCTGTATTCGGCTTTATTTAAAAACAACAGAAGTTAACATTGCCTCCTTCCTCATTTGCCGTACACACATATACTGTATATATGTATGTATATATATATTAACATACGGTTTACCTATAGCTACCTCTTAACAAAATTGTTTGCTAAAAATGAAAACCATCCTTAGGGACATCCTCAGTTGCAATACATAAATAAAGTTAAATGTTTTAGGGTTCTTGAGATATTATTGGTTAAAGTTTTGGTAACCATTGCAATATCTTTATTTAGATAGCTAGTTTGCATATGTGTACTTTTGGTACACATTTGTACAGAAGTTAAAGCTAACAAACTGCGTTGATGACGAAAAAAAACGTAAATAAAACAAATTTTACATTTATGCTACTTCAAAATGTGATGCTTAATTCAATGTTATTTGCTCTTTCTTAGTAATTATTTGTAAAATTAACAAGCTATTTCTTAGTGAAAATTGTATACACCAATTTCATTATGAAATGTCCTCATTTAGATGTTTTAATTAAGGGAACTAAAAGTGTGCGTAATGTTCATAATTAGTTTTGTGTACAAATAACAGAAGTCTATGATATGTCCTCATTTATATAGCTAAACGTCAAGTTTGTGTGCACACAAATTTGTTCCTTGCTTCAGGTCAACTAAATCTAAAAAAAAACGTAATGAAAAAAAAAACGTGTATACTTTGCAACAATTTCCACTCATAAATTTCCTGTAAATTTAGATTTGGCCCAACATGTGCTGTAGTAGAAAATGCTACATGGTTTAATAGAAATTAATAAAAACTGTTAAAAATAAAATAGAAATTTCCTGTAAATGTTATAATTACAAAGAAACGGCAGTGTAACAATGAAATACAACTTTCTTGTAAAGCATATTCTTACTATATAACTGTTTTCTTTTTTCTTGAATCTTTATTTGTAAAAAATATTCTTCAATCGTTTAAAATAGGGTTCTTTTCAAAAAAAAAGTTTTAATTTACGGGTAGGGATAGGTTTAGTATGTAATGTCCGGTGTGTCTGTGTGTGTCCTCACATGGACTGGACTCCAAATGAAAAAATAAACGTGTGTGGTGGATGGCTGCAGTGTCAGGCTGATTGTGCTGTCAGGGTTCGAGATGCTCGATGAGCTTCCTGTTTGTCTCGCTCTGGGCACCGTGTTCATCTGCAGACACTGACTGAGTGCCCCTCTCTCTCTCTCTCTCTCTCTCTCTCTTCTCTGCTGTATCCCTGAGGCCTATAGATTGTGCAGAGCAACCTACATTCAGCAGCTTAAAGACACCGAGAGACAGGGAGGCTGGAAAGGATGGGACACAGCGAAGAGTGACAGGAAGATGGAGGAAGAGAAGAAAAGAGTGCATAACAGGAAAAAGGGTTCAGTTAAGCTCTTTCTCTTACACATTTACACACACACAAACACACACAGGGAGTTTGCTGGACACTGATGCTTTGTGACATCACAGCACTTTGTCTGATATTTTAAATATGAGGTTGAGACCCTGGTCAGGGGCGGAGCTTCAGAACATACACACGCACACACAAATGTAACCCTTGTGTAACAGACAATAAAGTATTATCTTATCTATATTTTCATTAACTAACATTAAAAAAGATGAATAAATACTCTAACAAATGTATTGCTCATTGTTAGTTTGTGTTAGTTTATTCACTAATGAGACCTTATTTTAAAGTGTTACCCTAAATGGCTTAATAAACCAATGAAATTGTGTCGTAATGAAAATATGAAAATGTATAAGTGCAGAAGATTTATAATTTTAATTTAAAATATACAAGTGAGTCAAATTTAATTGAAAAAAGAAAAATGTACACAAGTTCACTGCTTCGACTCTTTAAAACGCGTCCAAGAGTTTTACTCACCGGTCTGTTATTGTAGAGACGTCGACGTTACATTTACATGACGTAGAACAAAAAGAACTGTGATTGGTTGCTTTACATATCAGTCAGATGGCCTCTGGGCGGGCCTTAGCCAATGAAAGCTGTGATGGAGTCCGTCAGTCTGAAGCTCTGGCTGCACGAGATTGATTGACAGGCTGAGGGGTGGGACTTTGACTGACTGACAGCCATTAAATGTCATTAAGAGCAATTAGCAATTAATACAGAAGTTGCTAATCCCCGAAACACCCGCACTAATGAGAGTATGACAGCACACACACACACACGCAGAGTGACTGGTGGAGACCAGGGGAAGAAACATCAGTCAATATCGATTGTGCTTTAATTTCTGCAGTCAGCCTTAGGCCTCAATCACACGCCACGTTTACAACTAAAGACACACAAACACATACATTTACACAGGAGCTTAGCAGAAACACACACTCACGTAGTCTGTCAGACTTTGTATTATGATTATTCAGTCTATTACTTTTTCTGTTTGTATTGAACTGCCAATTTTTTTCAGAGTTCCTTGATGAATGAAAGTTTAAACAGAATTTATTTTAAATAAATCTTTTTTTTTAAGTTTTAAATTATTTTAAAAAATCTCACAGACCCCAAACTTTAGGACAATAGTTAATATAATAATAATTATTTTTATTTTATACCATCTATTGTAAGTATATGTACTGTATAGTTCAAAAGTTTGAGGTCAGTAAGATCTTTTTTACATTAAATTGATCAAACATGACACTAAAGACATTTATAATGTTATGTAAAAGATTTTTATTTCAAATAAACACTGTTCTTATGAACTTTTTATTTATCAAAGCATCCAGAAAAAAAATTATTTTCATAAAAATATGAAGCAGCACAACTTTTTCAACATTGATAATAATATTAATGTTTCATGTAATCATGCTGAAAATTCAGCTTTGGTCACAGGAATAAATGATATTTTAAAATATATTCAAATAGAAAACAGATTTTTTAAATTGTAACAATATTACTGAATATTCGCATAATCGACTTTCGACTTCTTTCAGAAACATGAAACCAATCTTGTAGGCTATTGTATAGGCTATATATATATATATATATATATGCAATGAAATCCATTAAATTCTGGCTGAATTTGGATACAGCATACTACTCATACTAGTTGTGATATATCTTTATATGGCAGAAATAGTAAGAGTAGTATGCTTAGCAAGTCTCTCTCACTTTATCACTTTGTTCTGTGTCTTTGACTTCCTCTTTACCTTTCCGCTAGTTTCTGATTGGTGTGAGCGAAACGGAGGGACGAGAGGAAGAGATGATTACAGAGGTGTAACTTTGGAGCAAAAGGACAGCGAGAGAGGTTTCTGAAGCGTTGAAGGAGATACGCAGAGAGGGAGAGGATGCGAAGGGTCGATTTATCTTACATTGACAGGAGCGGCTTCAAACGATGACCTTGAGGACTAATGAGAGTAAATGAGTGAAATATTTTTCACTTTTAAAAAGTGAAACTATAATCAAATGGAAGCCTGAAAGATGGACTAATGAGCTTCAGTGATGATGAAAGCGTGCGAGAGAGCGAGAGAGAGCGATACGGACTGATAGAAGGAGAGAGAGAGAGAGAGAGAGGGAGGGAGGTAGTCATTTGGCAGAGCCTGCAGTGTCAGGCCCTCACTCCTGCCATCTCATTAGCTGACCTGACGACTGCCTGATTAGAATACGTTTGATGAAAATTTCAAGGATTTTTTCCCCCACTCAACATTCAATTTTTTTGGTGTGATTTAATAAATATTGCACAACTTTATTTTCGAGACACAGAAACTGGGAGGTAATTAATTATGATTAAAGCGCCTGGACCAAGTTGATTTACCGTCACTATTCGCCCTGAAATCAACAAATATATTTAAAACACAGAGACAGCAATGGACATAGAAACATGTTGAGCGCACACGTCACTCACTTGTCAGACGTTATTTCACTCAACATAAGCTGAATTTGTACCCTTCAAAAATTTATTTAACATCTTATTTCAAGCAGTCCTGTTTTTCCAGATGCTTCGTTCTTTGGTGTTTAATACTGGTTTCTGTGCATAGCGCCACTAAATGGCTAAATGCTTCAATCTTATTTGTTGACAAGGCCTTGAAGCAAATATCTTGCTTAAGTGGGTCTGTTATTTTGTGGTGATTCTCTTGTCATTGTGATTATGGGATGGTAACCACGAGGTGGTTTTGTTGCTGTCTGTTTATGATGCTCTTTTCAGTGAAGTAAAGACATATTTTTTCTCTTTCAGATATTTCTACTTTGCCAGAAACCTCCGGCTTCCCCAACCATTTGAACCATCGGGATTGGTCTGTTATTTTGGTAATAATTGAATATATCCACCTTTAAGCTGAAAAGTAATCAATATACACATACACTGTTTAAACGTTTGAATAGTACTTTTTGAAAATTAGTACTTTTAATCAGCAAGGATGTATTAAATTGATTGAAGGTGACAGTAAAGACATTTCTAATGTTTCACAATATTTCAATTTAAAATACATTTCATAATATTTTTTTTCTTGAACAGCAAATCACTATTTCTGAATGATCATGTGATACTTAAGTCTGGAGTAATGATGGTGAGATAGACAGACAGACAGACAGACAGACAGACAGACAGACAGAAAGATAGACAGAAAGATAGATAGATAGATAGATAGATAGATAGATAGATAAACAGACAGACAGACAGACAGACAGATAGATAGATAGACAGATAGATTGCATGCAGATAGATACATTTGCATGCATTATTGTTAACTTGCAACTAAATTTTGATCCAGATTGTTTGATCCAGGTAAGGTGTTGTTGAGGATCAACCCTGAAAAGCACAGGTTAGTCACCTTTCTTTACTGCTTTAGTGTGTCTTTTTTATGTTAAAATATTGTCATTTTATGCAGTGACGCTGGCTTAACCAATGGCGCGAGTTTGAGGCGACTGCATCTGAAATCTTAGGCAGCGGACTTGTTGCTTTGCTTCCTTATCAGGCAATGACTTTGAAAGTAATGGTAACCCATACTTGGAATTTGTCCTCTGCATTTATCCCATCCATGTCACTCCCCCACCTACATTTGTCCTGAGATTTGAGAATTGACCCAGCAACCTTCAGGTTACAAGTCTGACTCTCTAACCATTAGGCCGGAGGCAGCATTTTACAGCGTTCAAGACACAAAGGGATCTTACAAAACTAATTTCAGACTGATTTCTGAGGCATCGTAAGGGTTTAATGATCTACCACAAAATAGAGAGAGCTTTAGTGATAACTAAACTAATTACTTCAATTTCTGGGTCAAAATGTTGGTCAAAAACGTACATTTACACAGAAACTGACCAACAACCGAAACTTTCAGTCTCAAATTACATTTTTTAACTGTCACAGAATGGAAAGCACAGGATTGTGGGATATCAAAGGCAGCTACGGATACATCTGTGCTGCCTTTAAAAATCGATGAGATGAAGGTATTTCAGGAGACAGAAGCTAACTTTGGATTTGGACGTGCCTTGATGCCTTCCTACCTCGAAATGCATTCTCCGAAAGCATCCCAATCGCGCAGAAATGTCACGTGGCTCACCTTTAAATCTGATCTTGATCCGATTTGTCCACATCAGCATCCCTCAATCTGTTTCTGCTTCACATAAATGGTTTGTTTAACCGGCTGAGCTCAGTAAGCACTCATTCTGTGGTCTGATTCATTTGTGCAGAGTCAATTCCCTGTGGAAGATCTAGGAGGAGCTGTTTGTTGGGCTGGAGGAACTGCCCTGTGGCAGCTCTTTGAGAGGTTAAGCTGGAGATTGTCATTGCCCAAGGTGAACTGGCTTTCAGTGGTAAACCGGGTGGAAACTAGAAAGCCGAGTTCAGGTCAGTTATAAATTATAACAGCTCCATGCAGCGTCACAAAAAACAATTAATAATAGAAAATATTCTCTTTAGTTGCTGGACTTTATTTAATGAGTCCTAACCTTTGGAGAGAAGGAAATTATTTATGTATCCGGTCAAAAGTATGAATATGCAAATGCAGATTGCACCCCTGGAGGACAGCACACAATGACAAACCAATGTCTATATTTTCATATTTTCGTTTGTTTTATTCATCCTCCCCTAGACGTGCACGCGGAACCGCATGAAAAGCCATTACTGAAAACAGCCACAGGTGGTGACGGCTAATGCGCAGCTTCCCAGCCAATCCGAACCATTCGTTGCCTTTTGCTTTTTTCATCCACATCTATAAGTCGTAATTAAAATCAGCTTAGCATAAAAAATAGTTTCCCTGCGTGAGACGAGGTTGAAGTTAAAACGTGACCCTTTGTGGCCCGAGAGGACGTACGTAGTAATGAACAAACTGTCTCGAATACATCCAGCAGCCTACGTTTACATCCACCGACACCGACGCTTCTACAAACACGTACTTGCTGTTTATTAATTCATTTGCAGCAGGAAGAAAAATTCTCTCTTTACTCTCTGGCTGCGGAGTTAAATACTCGGCCTTGAGAAATCAGACCATCAGCCTCTGAGCTACAGCAGCTGCAACTAAATTAGTATGCCATTAGCATGTTTTATTTCTTTAGGTGAGGAATTACATTTGAATATTAATTTGACTGCATGTTTAAAGGCAGTGCTTACCGGATCTCCATAAATTAGCTTTAATATGTGGATTAGCCCTTTAGCATCATACGCCAGTGCAAGGCAAGAGACAAGACTATATCGTCTGAAGTGAGTGTGTTTTTCCGTCTCGGATCCCCACGAGCGCGACGTCGGGATCGTGACCCGTCAGGCCTTGCGCCCCTAAAGCCATGTGTGATCGTAACACAACACAACTGTGGAGCGGTTATGTCACTGATAGCAACAGCATTCGAAGCGCTGCTACTGTCACGGCTTCAACATGTCAAAGTATTTCAAGTAGGCATGAATGTTTTTACGTACTATATTCCCAAAGGACTCGTGCATTAGAAAAGGGACAATAATGGTAACAAAATATTCTTTAAAAAACATTAATGTTGTAAAATATACATGTTTAATGTTTTTTTATTTTTTTATATTTGTCTTATTTTGGATACTAACATAGTTTTTTTTATATTTTGACTCATTTTTTATATTTTATATTTCAATTTTAGTAGTAATTTTGTTGTGTTTCCTTGTCATTTTAGTTGTTTTTTGTATGTCTATATTCATTTTTATTTTAGTTAAACTAAATTAAAATGAGTGAAAATATGTGTAGGCAATTAGCTGAAATGAATTAATTTTTTTTATTTAATTTCATTGAGTTTTAGTTGTCTGTAACAACCTTGGTTTATATTAATTTGATATTTTTTTAATTCTATTTTGTGTTGTGACTAAAAAGCCGATCTGAACTAATGAGCAAGTGGGAAAAACATCATTATGTTTGTACAGTAAAGTGATTTATTCTCCTGTTTAACTCAAAATAACATATTTTGAAAATAAGTGGGCTCCAAACAAAATTGAAACATTTTTCAAAACTTATTTTGTGCTCCAAAGGAGAAAGAAAGACAAACAGGTTTGAAATGGCATTAGATGTACCTAAGTTATGAACTATCCCTTTAAGAATTTAAATCGATTGACAGCACTAATAAAAATAAAATTAATATAAACAAATTAAAAAGCGGATAAAGTAAAATAAACTGGATGTAAAAAATTCTTTATTATTTTATTATGCAGATGACTCTTGCATATAGTGATCAAAGCGACTGGTTTCTGTGGGTCGAGAAGCTCAAAAATGAATTAGGGTGCAACAGATGCACAACTGCCCTTTTCACTTGATAATTTAACATTTTTCCTCCAAACTAAGACACACATACAGTACACCCCAGCACATCTGTGAAAGAGCGCGTCATTTCATTCTGTTTTAAGCGTTATATTTGTGTTGTGATAAACTTCAAGAGAGCAGACACCATATTCATAAGAAGCTTTGTATATTCTACATAAGCATAAGCTGGATAAGTATATTGCATAAGCTGGATATTCTTCAAACATTTAATAATCAACATTTTAGCAAACAAACACTTCATATTGTGCATATATGGAAGAAAATTCTGTTTTGTGCATACGTTTTTATCCATATGTGTTAGCTTTGGTATAATTTGTTTGCTGTCTAAAATAAGAATGTCTCTTGCAAGACTCTTATTATGTAATAGAGGCAAATGGCTTTAATGTGAACTAAAGTGCATTTTAAAAAATAAAGGTTCTATATTGGCATCTATTGCTCCATAAAGAACCTTTAACATCCATAGAACCCTTTTCAATGCACAAAAAGTTATTTTATAAAGTGGAAAAAAGTTCTTCAGATTATTAAGATGGTTATTTTAAGAAATGTTGACTGAAAGGTTCTTTGTGGAACCAAAAATCGACATGAAAACCCCCTTTTGGAATCTTTTTAAAAGTGTGTTCCACTCCAACTATTGAAATACGTCAATACAGAATAATGTACGTAACTATCAGTAATCATGGCACCCATCAGCATGCTGAAAACCATTTACTTGATCTGAAGGGATCACTGTGGTCAAAGGACGAGACAACAAGTGGTAATAGCTTTAAAGGAAGGTATAATTGGTTATAAAGAAAACAGCACAAGCGAGAGGGAGATGAAGAGCGGCAGACAGTAGAGGGATAGGAGATATGTCTGGATGAGTGTGTTAGAACCGAGGCCTGGGGCCATTCTGTGAGCGAGAACCATAACCTGCCTAAGGGAAGAGGGACTAGCCTCTGCTAACACAGGTGAGCGTATGCAGTTTTAATACAGCTGTTGTAAACATCATTATACACCCTCAGCACAGGCTTCACATGTATTTACAGGGCGCTAAATAGCATCTTTCGTGAGGCCTTATGAAGGGCTCATGATATCGACTTTTTGTGTGACTTGTGATAACTTGTGAAATCTGTATTTATAGCAACAGGCATATGCTACTAGTTGTAGTTTCAGGTTTTAGATTCCAGCATGCAAATGTGTAAAATTATGTAAAGACTGATAGTCCAGGCCGTTGCGTTGCCATTTTTTCGTATTCGTGATTCAGTGGCTCTGAATTGTCAAAACGCCATTCAAACTGCTTGCTACGGATGCGAAAAACGCAGAAAATTTAACCGGATGAAAGTTTCGGAGGCAGTGTGCAAGCGTGATTGACATAACTTGAGGTCGTATTTATTTTTTAACGTGCGAAAATTTCGGATGCGAATTTCAGACTCAGTGTGCATTTCACTCAAAAATTTAAATTCTGTCATAATTTACTAATAACTTACCCTCATGTTCTAAACCTGTATGATTTGAGGGTGAGTAAATGATGAAGGAATTTTCATTCTTGGGTGAACAATCACTTTAATGCACTTTGGCACATGTTTTTCTTAACTGTGTTAATGTCTTTACTGTTAAAAAAAGAAGCCCTTTTTTAAACTTCCCATAGCTATTTGCAAAGCTTTACCGGAGTTCAAACTGTAGAGCATGCTTGCAACACCAAGAGCATGCACTCTCAGAAAAAAAGGTACAAAAGCTGTCACTGGGGCTGTACCTTTTCAAAAGGTACACTTTTGTACCCAAAGGCTGCATATTGGTACCTTAGTGGTACATATTACCACCTAAAATGTACATATTAGGATCTAAAATGGACATATTAGCTCCTGAAGTGGACATATTAGCACCTAAAATGGACATATTAGTATCTAAAATGTACATATTAGCACTTAAAATGTACATATTAACACCTACAATGTACATATTAGCACCTAAAATGGACATATTAGCAGCACCTAAAATGTTAGTACCTAAAATGTACATTTTAACACTTAAAATGTATACTGTATTAGCACTTAAATGTACATATTAGCACCTGGAATTTACATATTAGCACCTGAAATGGGCAAAAGTTTACTTTTTGAAAAGGTACAGCCCCAGTGACAGCTTTTGTACCTTTTTTTCTGAGAGTGGGTTAAATCTGGTTTTAGTTTTCATCTTGCAAATGTGTAAAATTATGTAAAAAACTGATCGTTTTTTGCTATTTTGACAATAATGTCTGTATGTTGAGTTATTTTACAGAGGACAGTAAATATATACTGCTATACAAGCACCACAATGACTACTCTAAACTATATCCAAGTTTCATTTCTATAGTATTGTCCCTTGAGAAGATACTAAAATGTTTGCTGAAATGTGAGAGGTGTACTGTATTTTTCACTCTTATTTATATTTTCTACTTTTTTTCTTTCTACTTTATTTCAATTACCAAAAATGTTAATAGTTTTAACAATACCAACACTATAATTGAATTTCATTGCTGTGTAGAAACAGCTGGGATATTACCGAGATCACATGAAATTCACACTGACATCTGTTAGTTGATATGGTTATGTGGCTCATAAATGCATGTTTCTCCGCAGGATGAGCTCTGGGGCTTGGGTTTATGTTGTGGTTGAGCTGGTAAACCCATGAGGTGAGCAGATCCTAACCCCGCACATGCACGAGAGAGACGCTTGTTTATCTACCGATTCATTTGTGAGCCTTAAGAGAGCGTTATTTGAGAACTTCGCTGGATTGGGATCTGAAGCAGGTAGTTTTTATGAGATAAACACAGGATTTCCTCAATCCCAACAGGGCTGATTTCAAACATATTTTTGAATCTTAAATATTGATGGGCAATCCGACAGTAAAGTGTGTCCCAGAGGAAAGGAAATATAAGCTCTTATATAAAGGCCTAAAGCAATTTTTTAATTCACATCTTGATTTTCTTCCGGTTTTTAGTCAGACTGTCTCTGAAATCTTCCCTACGCCACAATGTTTGTTTGCTTTACAGGAAAAGTCAGGCACAAACATACTATAGATTGAAAAAAACCCTGATTTTTTTTCAGTAAACATTGCATAGACTCACATATAGAGGGACCTGAGACATGTAAAAACTAGAATATCATAAAGTGCTTTCTTAAATTTGTCACCATGTTTTGTAGGTCATTTGTAAACAAGGCATGTTTTTTTTAAATTATTATGAGGAAAGAAATGTTGCTATTTTGTTCAGCACCTGTCCAATTTGACATCTCTCCATCTGAGCAGATAAAGAAATTATTTGCTAAATTACAGCATTAATTCTCTTACTATCTTACTGAAAACATATTTCCATTTTTATCAATATGTATAAAAGCAAGTTGTTGTATCGGTTAATATGTGGTATATTTTGGGCATTTTTACTGTGAAAGTAGTTATCGAGACTTAAAGGAGTACTTCACTTTAAAAAAAAACTTTTGCTGATAATTTACCCAGCCCCATGTCAACCAAGATGTCCACGTCTTTCTTTCTTCAGTCGAAAAGAAATTAAGGTTTTTGATGAAAACATTCCAGGATTTTTCTCCATATAATGGACTTCAGTGGGAACCAAACGGTTCAAGGTCCAAAAGACAGTTTCAGTGCAAACTGCAAACTGTTCAAAGGGCTTTAAACGATTCCAGACGATGAATGAGGGTTTAAAAAAAAATAACAAAGTTTAAGTTTTATAAGCTCAAAAACCTTACTTTCATTTCGACTGAAGAAAGAAAGACATGGACATCTTGGATGACACGGGGGTGAGTAAATTATTAGCAAAAGTTTTTTTTTAAAGTGAACCACTCCTTTAAAGAGATGACAATGTTTTTATCGTATACTTTTATTCGTTCCAAATCTGCATAATGACTTTCTTCTGAGAAACAACCCCCTTTGATTTCTATTGTATGGAATTTTTTCAAAACATTATGTTCCACAGAAGATAGAAAGTCATACAGGTTTGAAACAGTCCCTGAGTGTCAATGTTTGAGTGAACTATCCCTTTAAGTGACTTTGCAGCCATTCAGCACACAGCTCAGTTTTTTTGGCCTCCTCTGAAAATGTAATAAAACCCTGGCATTTTTATGCACTGTATAAAGCGTGAGATATCAGACATTCAGATGCTGCGATCGTGGAGTCAAGGTCTGAACCCTCCCTCGACAGACTCTCGCTCTGCATATGCCATTATCATAATGAGCACACACGCATAATTTATCATTTCTTTAACTAATTAACAAGCCCACAAATAATAATATGAATAATAAATAGCTGGCTTGAATTTAATATCCTGATGTACAGCTCCATTTTTTCTTTTGCTTTGACTTTTCCCATTTTTTTCAGGAATTGTTGGCCTTTTTTTTTTGGTCCCATCCACCAAAATGCACCCACATATTCACCTTTATATGCTGTATTGCACTGTTCTCTCCTGCATGTAAGATTTATTCTCACATGTATCTTTAATTCCTCCATCAGAGCGGAGTGCTGTTTGAGTTGAGAGGGAGGCAGGCGGCTCAAAGCAGACGTGTCAAACCAAAGTAACAACCTTAAAAAACGATATCTCATCAAATTAGGCTGCAGTCCCGTGTCCCACGGTACCTCAAATAAAAAGCAACCATCAATTATGGATATGGCCCTCCTTCCAGACTAGAGTTATATATATAAGTGTGTGTGTGTGCGTGTGTGTAGCATTTAGAGTCTCTCACTCAGATTAGCTGCAGCTCCTCCCAGGTGTGCTGCTGAACATTTAATGACGTCCTCAGGGCAAAACACTTAAGGGTTAACCAGTCCGCAACAGCCCAGAAACACTCACACACACACACACACACACATACTCCCTTAGACACAAATTGACCCCTCTAGCTTCCTTGGGTCAGTTTTCCCAGGATTGAATATCCGTAGGAAATTCAGTTAGGCAGTTTCAACCGATTCTACTCAACCACGGTCTCCATAACTGAGGCCTTCATGGATAAATCAAGAAGGTTGTTTTCAGAATCTGCTGTTTATTCTGTTCATATTCATAGCTGGTGATACACGTACATTTGCAAATGGACAAATCAACACTGCGGTGTGGAAAACAGAATGTTTCTTATATTAAAGTCATTTTTTTTGTCTTAAACTGGATAAAATATTAAAATCACAATTTCACAATAAATCATATTATATGTTGATGACAGAGTCATGAATTTAAAATTATTTCACTATTTTTAAAATGACATTAAGTGTGTTTGTGTTTCTTCTTTTTTCTTTAATTGAAACAAACAAAACCTAAACAATTTTTAAGTCATGTTTTAAGTCCTCAAAATAACACTTTCCGTTCTGTTTTCTTTTTCCAGTCTTGTAAAATCCTTTTAACAAACAAAAAACAGTTCCTGTATAACGTCATCCTACAGGAAGTGACATCATTTTGGAGGGAAATCAACCACAGCGCAGATATCGGTGAGTATTTAGCTGTGGATTTGATGAATTCTGTGATGTTTTTTGGTGTTAGTTGGTTTATTTTGCTTGCAATAGTATTTGATACCATCTAAAGATGGTTAAAACATCTAAATGATTAGATTGACATCTAGTAAGACAGCTAGTACCGTAAGAGCTGTGCGAGTAAACCTCACCCCTTAGGCCTCATGCGGCGCAGTAGCGACTGACACTGGAGGCTGTTTTTTTTTAAGGTCTTTAATGTCCATGTCATGACTGAATTTCCAGTCATTTCAATGTTCACATTAATCAAAGTTTACAAGCTGAAGCATAACAGCACTGTCTCAAATAATACTGCTTAATTGACTTTGTTAAAATGAGCTAAATCAACACAAGTTCTGAACATTTTGGCGTAAGTTGTGAACATAATTTCATTACATTTATTTTTAAAATGGATCAGAAGAATACATTTTAATAATTTAAATTTTAATTTATCTGTTTTGGAGTAAAACTAAAGGCATGTCAGTGTTTAATGTTCAATCTCTAATTCTCTATTATTTTAATGAGTTTTTATGGCTACTCATCCCATGCATTTTTAACATGTTTAATAGTGTAATGTGCCATTGGTTCCTAGTAGTTAAGTTAAAGAATTAAATTTTTTAATTTAATTACAAAACTGAAAAGTTCCATAAATTTAAATTCATTAGCTTAACCAATTTTATTTTATTATTTTATTTTATTTTATGGCTCAACTGGTTTAGATGTGCACTAGTGCTAGTCTGTTACTGGCACAAGCTGGTTAAGATGGTTATTGTTGCAAGTAGCAGGCCTACATACCATAACTTCCATAATGATGGATTTAACTGGTCATTTAAGCTGGTCGCTAGTAGGTGTTACTCAGCCGAGTGAAGCATTACAGTAGTTAAGACGCTGATTCCCTTAGACATAAACAGACCAGACAAGCTGATCTTAGTCTCCGTCGTGCATTTTTTAAACTTCACCAGTTTTCCGGTTTTTATAAACATCTGCATCAGAGCTCCCATGAGGGCAGGGATGTCCAGGAAAGACCTGAACACACGCATTCACACACACACTCCGCTTGGCGTGGCCGCCCCCCTTTCCATGCTTCCTTCCGCCTGAGTTTCCATAGCAGCATGCAACGGCCAATCAGATTGCAGGGCCGTAGCGCAGACTGGCAGATTTGAGCGCCTGACGCTGACATGGCCCGTCACCGTGGAAACCCCCCCAGGCACTGTAGCAGTGGGGGTGTGGGGGGGGGGTTTATGTGAGTGTGTGTGTTGTCTGGGTGAGCTGGATGCTAAATGGCCTGCTGTCTGTCAGAGCGTTCCCATCATCCTTTGCATGAGTTCAGTGTTTTTAGTGTCACGAATAAGCGTCTGAGTGACATTCCACATACTGAACAATATTTATGTAAGTAGTTCTGAATCATTCTGTAAATGTGTCTCGACGTGTGTATTT
The DNA here is from genome assembly GCF_988280905.1 of Pimephales promelas. NCBI lineage: Eukaryota > Metazoa > Chordata > Actinopteri > Cypriniformes > Leuciscidae > Pimephales > Pimephales promelas. The sequence goes on along the minus strand of NC_142781.1, from coordinate 32,474,670 downwards.
GATGCATTGGTGAATCTTATGAAACCTGTCGATATTTTGTCGATATAGAGAATTAGAATCATTAAGGACCATTCAGGTCAATATAGCCCTTTGGAACATTTTCCATAATGCAAAAATAAACTTCTAAAATTATGATTTTTTTTTTAATTATTATACTACAGTATTTTGGACTGTAATACAGCAAACAATAAAATAATATAATTAATAATGGGAATTATTCTCACATCTGCGACCTCTCCTCATTACATTATCTTTTCGCTTCTCGTATCTAAGATCCCTAACGTTACATGTTCATTTTATGTATGTTATCTACGCTCAGTCTATCTGTATTGTCTCTTTGTAAAGTGAGTTTGGGTTTGCAAAGTGCTAAATAAAATAAACTTATTGTTTTAATTCTCATTCAATTAAAAAATTATCCAGATGTATTACATTAATGAGCATTTGGGGTCAAAAATCTGCTTAATTTTCGAAAACAATGTCACAAAAACAGGCTTCATTTTATTTACAATTTTTTAAATTTTATTTCATTTTTATTTCGATTTTTGCATGAAATGTGACCTTGATATGGTTTCATGAGATTCACAGAACTAGATGCATGTATGTATGAGACCGTGTGTGTGTGGGTGGGGGGGGGGGTCTCGGAGATGTCAATAATGGCAGTTTTTCCGGTGATCGAGGCATCGCGCCGTTCCAGCGGTTCTGCTTATACACTGCGCTCGTCTCTCTCTGCCAGGATCACTCTCAGCTCATCCCTGTCTCTCTGTCATTCCCTATACATCTCCTCAGCTCTATACGTCCACTCTATATCGCTTCCCTGCATTAATTCAACTCGGCTTCATTAAACCTGACCACTGGAGAATAAGAGTCGTTCTGTTTCTGGCCCTGAACCGCACACTGTGTGTATGTGTGTGTATGTGTCTCAGTCTGAGTGTGTGAGGAAGACCGAATTAGTGTTTGCATTTATGAGAGGATTGAGAAAATAATTCATGTGGATACAGTAGGAATGTGTGCTTGAGTGTGTGTGTTTGGCTCTTGGCAGCTCATTACAGCTCAGCAGGTAATTGGCCAGACAGGTCGCCCCAAGGAACCCTGGGAACAGAGCTGGGGGGCAGGAAATGAGCAGTGACCGCAGCAGACCACTCGAACACGAGTGTGTGTGGTGTGTGTGCAGGAGTGTCATGACCGCGCTGTTAATCGTACGGTTAGCGTTCACTAACCCGAGTGCAGCCGCCGCAGTGACCACTAACAGACCTCTACACATGCATATTACACTGTCTTTAAAATGCGCACACACCGTTGCTAGAAATCAATTTTGCTCGTGGCGTAACGGCACACCAAAATTATGATTCGGTAAGTACCTCAGTTTTGAAGTCACGGCTCGGTGTGTTTTCCGTACAGCAGGGGGAAAAACACGATTGCTTCTTTTCTTTTTGATTAAACAGTGCGCTTTACTGAACAAACTGTCTTTAAATAAATATCTGTATATATACTCCTGCAACCAGCTGCAAAACACTTCTTTCTGCCGTTTGTGGGGCTGTTGTAAATGGGGGAAGAGATTTGAAGCACTGCCACTTTTGAAAATATTTTAGCAAAATGTATATTTACTTGAAATATACTTAAAGGAGTTTTGCTGATAATTTACTCACCCCTTTGTCATCCAAGATGTCCACGTCTTTCTTTCTTCAGTCGAAAAGAAATTTTTCGGAAAAGGATTTTTCTCCATATAATGGACTTCATCGGGAACCAAACGGTTCAAGGTCCAAATGAGAGTTTCATTGCAAACTGCACACTGTTCAAAGGGCTTTAAATGATTCCAGATGATGAATAAGGGTCTTATCAAGCGAAATGATTGCTCATGAAAAAAATAACAACAAAGTTTAAGTTTTATAAGCTCAAATGGTCGCCTTGCTCTGTTCTGTGACGCGCGTCCGTGACTCTCCTGTTCGAACTCGAACAGAATCATCAAAATGAGCGAATCTTTTTTCGAGTCATTTGAACGAAATGACTCGAAAAAAGATTTATTCAAAGTTTAAAGGAGACCCTCTTGCTGTCAGAATGATCCTTTATATACACAATTTAAATAGTGGTGTGACTTTGTAAAATTTACATATGATAATACAACCCTAAGATGTAAGTTATGCTTGGATTGTGAACTTTTCCCACAGAAGCTCACTATGTCCTACGTTTCGGATGTGTTCGTAACATCAAAGTATATCGATATACACGGGGGCTGCATCCGAAATCGCATATTCTATTGAGTAGGTGTAACGGTTACCAGCTGGAGTGCCCTATTTATCCACCAGAGGGCACTCCAGATAAGACTAGGTTTCACACGAACTCCATTTCCCATAATGCCCCGTACCTAGGTCTAATCACCAACACAGGTGTTCCTCATTTACCCCTCCATATAAGCTGCTCTCTGACTCTCAATCAGGGCGAAGTCTTGTTTAGCCCCGGCGACATTTCTGAGCGGTTTCCCTGTGTTTATCTGGATTCTCTGTTTATCGACCCTCGACTGTTCCTGGACTTTGATTCTCTGTTTGCTGCCTGCCCCGACCCTTGCCTGTTATCTCTGGATTCTGATTGTTGCCGCCTGTCCTGACCTCTGCCTGGTATTGTTTATGCTCTGGATTACCTGCTCTATATTGTATGCCGATCGTTGACTTCTGCCTGTCTGACTATTCTTAATAAATATAAACTGCACATGGATCTGCACGCTTCTGACCCTTTATAACAGAAGACTTCGCCGACACAAGATCCAGCAGCCATCATCGTCATGAATCCAGCAGTCAAGCTTATGCGTCTCCGTCAAGGAGATCATTCCATTGAGAATTATGTTGCTGACTTTTTAGAGCTGGCTCACCTGACCTGCCTAGATGAAGTATGCTTAATGATCTTTTTTCGTGGAGGACTATCTGAACCGCTCAGTTCGTTCATGCCCTTGCATGATCCTCACGGGACTTTAGAGCAATACATTGACCTGGCTCTTCTGTTGAGCGGATCATCATTTACTGTGGGCTTTGAGGAGAAGGCCGAGGGGGCGTTCCCAGAGACCGTCCAGCCTGAGACCGTCCAGCCAGAGACCGTCCAGCCAGAGACCGTCCAGCCAGAGACCGTCCAGCCAGAGACCGTCCAGCCAGAGACCGTCCAGCCAGAGACCGTCCAGCCAGAGACCGTCCAGCCAGTGACCGTCCAGCCAGTGACCGTCCAGCCAGTGACCGTCCAGCCAGTGACCGTCCAGCCAGAGACCGTCCAGCCAGAGACCGTCAGCCCTGCCGAGCCTGCACTTCACTCAAGCATCGCGAGTGATGAAGCTCCAGTTCAAGTGAGTCATCATGAGTCTTCAGTTCATGTGATTGAATCTTCAGTTCAAGTGAAACGCCGCCGCAGGAGGAGAAGGAGGGCTCGTTCAGTTCGCCAGGCTTCGGTGAGCTTACCAGGACTCCTCGCCCTGTCGGCCCCGCCTCTGCGCCTCGCCCTGCCGGCCCCGCCTCTGCGCCACGCCCTGCCGGCCCCGCCTCTGCGCCTCGCCCTGCCGGCCCCGCCTCTGCGCCTCGCCCTGCCGGCCCCGCCTCTGCGCCTCGCCCTGCCAGCCCCGCCTCTGCGCCTCGCTCTGCCTGTGCCTTTCAAGCTCTGTTCAAGCTGTGCCCGTCAATTCCCTGTGGACTTCTCCAAGTATTTTTTGGGGGGGGGCAGTAGGTACCTTGTGAGGGCCATGGAGGCGATACAGACATGGCCTTCATTTCGTCCTGCTCTGCCGTGGCCGCCTGAGGGGTCTTCACCGCCGTGGCCGCCCGAGGGGTCTTCACCGCCGTGGCCGCCCGAGGGGTCTTCACCGCCGTGGTCGCCTGAGGGGTCTTCACCGCCGTGGCCGCCCGAGGGGTCTTCACCGCCGTGGCCGCCCGAGGGGTCTTCACCGCCGTGGCCGCCCGAGGGGTCTTCACCGCCGTGGCCGCCCGAGGGGTCTTCACCGCCGTGGTCGCCTGAGGGGTCTTCACCGCCGTGGCCGCCCGAGGGGTCTTCACCGCCGTGGCCGCCCGAGGGTCCCACAACTCCGCCCTGGTCACGTCCACAGCCTGCTCTGCCCTGGTCATGCTCACATTTTGCTTCGCCTTGGAAGCTCGAGGGTCCGACAGCGCCGCCCTGGTCTTCGACTGCTCCGACCTGGTCGTCTCCACAGCCAGCTCCGCCACAGTCTCCAGGTCCTCTTCCGCTCCACGGGCCTGGTCCTCCAGATCTCTCCTGGACATTGTAAGGAGCGTCTGGAATCCGCTCCTTAAAGGGGGGGCTATGTAACGGTTACCAGCTGGAGTGCCCTATTTATCCACCAGAGGGCACTCCAGATAAGACTAGGTTTCACACGAACTCCATTTCCCATAATGCCCCGTACCTAGGTCTAATCACCAACACAGGTGTTCCTCATTTACCCCTCCATATAAGCTGCTCTCTGACTCTCAATCAGGGCGAAGTCTTGTTTAGCCCCGGCGACATTTCTGAGCGGTTTCCCTGTGTTTATCTGGATTCTCTGTTTATCGACCCTCGACTGTTCCTGGACTTTGATTCTCTGTTTGCTGCCTGCCCCGACCCTTGCCTGTTATCTCTGGATTCTGATTGTTGCCGCCTGTCCTGACCTCTGCCTGGTATTGTTTATGCTCTGGATTACCTGCTCTATATTGTATGCCGATCGTTGACTTCTGCCTGTCTGACTATTCTTAATAAATATAAACTGCACATGGATCTGCACGCTTCTGACCCTTTATAACAGTAGGTACTTATTTTGTAATTCACAAGCACTAATAAAGTATGTTGTGTGAGTGTAAACAGGATTTGCTACATTTGCCATGTTGTCATTATCATGTGACCTGTCAGCGTCAGCATCATTCACAAATCCTCTCCCGTGGCCTCATGGGATAGTAAAGTGTCCATCATATGCACACTTCAGAATCTCACCAGAAGAAGTAGGTCATCCGTGTACTTTTTGCCTAATCTTTGTGAATTGTGAATTCGGACATACTTCTTTTGTTTTGCTTTTCGCATACTACAGTATATAGCAGGAAGTATGTGATTATAGATTTGCTTTTCGCATACTATATAGCAGGAAGTATGATTATAGATGCAGTTGTGCAGAGGTTAAAATAACACTGCATTCATTTACGTGCCGAACCAAAAAACTCTTATAGAAAATTTTCGGTACCGTTACACACATAATGTTAATATTTAGTGTGTGATATAGAGCATTATTTGTTACAGTGTGCTGTATATTGTGATGTGCGCTTGTTAAACTACTTGTATATTTCTCTTCTCATGAAAGAGCTTGAGGGTCATTCACACTGACATCGATTTGCAGCGACAAAACCACTGGAAGTCATTTGTTTTCAAAGAGTTGGTGATTTGAGGTGACGTGAGCGACAGCAACTGTTAGCGCTGCTACAAAGATGAGCTAACTGTAGTTTAAGCAAATAAATGTTGATGCGATTTGGCAACTGTAGATGAGAGTTAACATAATCTGAGTTGAGCAGGAACAGCTACTTAAAACCAGTAAATCCAAAACTTCATACAATTTAAATGCCGCCCAATAGCTTTTATCCAAGATCTTTTGATTTGTCTCGACTTCTTTATAGTGAGTTTACTTGATTGTGATTGTTTTCTAAAATATTTCATTTGTTGTGAAAAAGGCTTTAACTGAAACCCAATGCCAGTGTAAAATATACACTACCATTCAAAAGTCAGAGTCAGTAAGATTTTAAAGAAGGAAAGTACTTTTATTCATCGAGGAAGCATTAAATTAATCAAAAAGGACAAAAAAGTGACAAAACAAATCCACTTTTAAAATATATGCTGTATGCATAACAGAATCAGCACAACTTTTTCAACATTGATATGTGTATATTGTGTATTTGTTGATGAATCTTATAATAAAATGTCTGGGTCATAGTTCACCAAAAAGTCAATGAAAACAACAAGTTGCATTTTCAAAACGAAATTATTGCTAATGGCATTTTTAGCACAATTGTGCAATTTAATTTTCATAAATTATATGCAGAGCTCTCATTCTCCTTTCTGTAATACAATATGGACACAATTACATTAAAAATCAGCATAATTTAAAGGCAGAATGATGAATATTACTTAGCCAAATTAAATAATACAAATTTTCTCATTGCATTAATGAGAATGAGATTTTTTTTTTTTTCACATTAAATGAATGAAAATGGCCATTTTCTGTATTACAGTAATGGTCGTTTTCTGATTTTGGTCTGAATCATGAGATTCAGTTTTCATGTAATTGTAATTGTCCCAGTTGAGCATACTAATTGAACCGTAGTTTATTTGTACTTTTTTTTTTTTTTAAATATGCAATATGTTTTTTTGAAATATCACAGTACAATTTGTTGAGAATATATATATATATATATATAAATAATATTTATGTCCCTTTTTTGCTACAGCAGGTGGTCTGAAATTGCAATACTAATACTAGAACCTGACTTAAAGCTTCAGTTATATGTGTACATGTTCAGATGGCCTGTAAGAAATACCTGCTCAGATGTTGAATAAGCATCTGAGAGTTCCCGGAAACTATCATAGTTCAACTACAAATTTAGTTGTTTTCTTTCTTGCTTTGAAACCAGTTTAAAGTGCTCTGAAACGCCTTCAGGCATGTGATATGAAGGTCAGGGAGGTGTAAAACTAAAAACAGCTAAAAAACGTAATAACAATAAACCAATGTCAACTCTTTAGAACATGTTATGACGGGTCTTTGGTCAATTGCAGTTCATTATTAAACCGCTTCTAATTATCCGGCCTGTTTGTGTCTCGCACTGAATCGGAGAGTGACGTGTGAAGTTATGTGGCAGTGAGAATGAGATGATAGCGCCGCTGAGAGACTGCGGAGGGTGACGGCTTCACATTTAATGAAGTTGAACGGCTCTCGCCCCGGGTCATTTGACTGGGTCATTGTGCTCGTATGTTAATGTGGTTAATTAATGGGAGTGTGAGAGGAGCTGCTCTCCTGTGTGTGTATGTGTGTGGTATATATATCCTGGGGCAATGAGGTCGAGCTGTAGTTTTGGGAATGACTGGTGGTGAGTAGTTAAACTCAGGCAGAGTCTTGGCTTAAATTAATGCATTCTGTGTGTGCATGTGTGTGTCCTTTTTTCACTGGTAATGAGAGTTCCAGTTTTTCAACAGTGCATTATTAGAATTCAATCCTCAGTTCATTGGCCAGAAAAAGAATAGCTTTTTTTTTAAGAAAACTTTTTTACAACAAAGTACAACACTTTTTAAATGCTTAAATGTATTTATTAGGTTTTTTTTTAATATTTGCATTTTTAATATCTATGTTTTGTGAAACATATTTAAGGCTTTTAATATTATTTAGATTTTATTGAATCCTTTGTTTATTGGCCACACAAAAAAGAATAATTTTAAAAGAATACTTTTAAAATTAAAACAATATTAAACGATTTTTAAATGTGTTTAGTTTATTTTTTTATATATTTTTTAATATTTATCTAGAAATATTTGAATATACATTTTATTGAATCCTTAGTTTATTGACAATAAAAAAAGAATACCTTTTTTAAAGAATATTTAAACACTTGTATGTATATTTGTATATATCATATCCATCTATATTTTAATGCTTATCATTATTTTATTTTTTTTACTAAATCCTTAGTTTACTGGACAAGTCTATTTTGAGAATATTTTAAATGTATTTTTCATATTACTGATTTTTTATTTTTTAATATTTCTATATAAAAATAAAAAAGAGGAGATTTATATATCTAGGCCTATAATTTATTTTGTAAACATTTTTAATACTTTTACTTAAGCACTGATAATGATGTGTTTTTTAAGGTAATGTGGAGATCATGTTTGACTACCCTAATGCTAAAGAACTTTTTTAAATAATAAATTTAAATAATTACATATTTAAATAATTAAATATATTTTTCTGTATATAGACCGAATTCATTTGTTGATTTTAGTAGGTTTCTATCACTTCGAATGCAAATGATTTAAATACAAAGAGTTACATTTCACTTAGTAATTGCAAAACTAATGTTACTGTTTTCAATCAGGTTTGCGGTAACTTCCCTCTGCCATCCATAGGTCAGCAAAACGGATGGTCCGGAAATGGTAGAGCCGAGGTTGCGGAGTCAAGCTAGTTTGGACAGACTGCACATCAACCTAGGATAGAAGAGTGTTAAAAAGCAAACAATTTCACATTTGAGCTTTAAAGGAAGCAGGTAAGTGAAAAACTCACACACATGTACATCAAGCATATACTGCTAATTCATCAAAATTCGGATGCACCCCCAAAAACACACACACATACACTACCTGTCTCGAGTCTGCTAATATTGCTAAGTGCTGTACAAAAATCCACTTTCCATGTGTCCACCCGGATGCTTCAGGCAGAATTCCTATGCGTGTGTGTGTGGGAGACAGATGAAGAGTGACAGGTTGGGTAGATTGGCCCATGAGCAGTAGTCGCCTGTGGCACTGACATCACACACACATACAACATGCTCACCCTGACTGTGGGCGATTGTGTGTGTCGAGTGGGAGGATTCGCCACCACACCAAAAAACCATATAATGAAGCCTGACACTGCTGTCAGGGAGGGGGAGGAGTCTAAGTCTTGTTTGGACACGCCCACTGGTGTACTGAAAGGGAGGGGCTCACTTAGACCTGCCCACTGACACACTGTATCTGATAACTATAGCAGTGGTGTTGCTCATGGGCCTAGTTTAGGCGAACCCCATGAACTAATAATAATATATATAATAATAATATGTTTATTTTTTATAGTGTCTTTCAAGAACCCAAGGTTGCTTCACAAAATAATACAAGCAATCTCCTTATTATAATAATCAAACAAGCAGAAAAGCAGACAACCAATAACTACAAATATTTAACATGAGGAGCAGCTTATTCCATAGCTTTCATTCGGCGCCCATTTTACGCCTGTATTCTGCTGGTTTTCTGAGTGAAATGGTAAAGACGTAATTGAAGCTGATACAGAAGAAGAGCAATTTATTTTGATTCAAGGTTACAAATACAAACAATTTTTTTCTTTGAAATAAGACGCACTGATGAATCGTTCCCAATAAAACCTTGAACATGATTGAGGTATATATGAATGGGGTGAATATTGATGATTCATTTTGACTTTAAGCTTTCCTTTTGCTACAAACATGAATCATGCCTCCAATTGTGCAGCTTGATGTGGATGTGAAATTATTTTTCTTAGCGACTCCAAAGTTGTTTTCACCCAGTAGTAGATGATAAAACAGGTGAAAATATAGCATATGTGCCGTAGACTTACTAGGAGGAACCAGCGTCACATCATAGAGACTTATGATAACAACCCAGAAACCCATAGCTACCGCATAGGAACATTCTACAGCGTAAAACATGCAAAACACCTTACCAGCTCCATAGCAACTCCTTGGCGACCTCTCATAACACTATGTTAAGCACATAGAAATACAAAATAACACTCAAAACAACCTAGCAACTGCATAGCAATACACTGGCTACCACTTAGAACACCATGGCAAGCACATATAAATACAATATAACCTCAGAACACCTTAGCTACTGCATAGCAACACCCTGGAAACCACTCAGAACACCAGAGCAACCACATAGAAATAGAATATAACCCTCAGAACACCTTAGCTACTGCATAGCAACACCATAGAAACCATTCAGAACACCATGGCAAGCACATATGAATACAATATAACCCTCAAAACACCTTAGCTACTGCATAGCAACACCCTGGAAACAACTCGGAACACCATGGCAAGCACATATAAATACAATATAACCCTCAGAACACCTTATAGCTACTGCATAGCAACACCCTGGAAACCATTCAGAACAACATGGCAAGCACATAGAAATACAATATAACCGTCAGAACACCTAAGCTACTGCACAGCAACACTATGCCAGCCAATCAGAATACCTTTGCAACCAAATAGCACCATACTATATAACAATGAAAACACATAATCAACTGCATAGCAACACTCTGGCAACCACTCAGGACACCATGGCAAGCACATAGAATTACAATATGACCCTCAGAACACATTCGCTACTGCATAGCAACACCCTGGCAACCCATCAGAACATTTTGTAACCATATATCACACGAATAGCAAACCCTGGCATCATGGCATCGAGTTTTGTTCAAGTAAAATAAAATGTAACCTACAGTAGTCGTTTGTTCGTTGCTTAACCCTCCTGACCCAAAATGCAGTGTCTCTTTATTTATAGGATCTCCGTAGATATAGAGGCAGGTGTTCTCGTGATTATCGCTGAGGTCGCCATAAATAAGGAGAAGGCTGGAGGAAGGAGCGAATTAGGTAAAGAAGAAGAGAGTGAGGCAGAGGCTGCATGTAGTGCC